>NW_013563311.1:0-73672 GCF_000968595.1 Rasamsonia emersonii CBS 393.64
ACTAGTAGTAAGAAGTCTTACTGACCCCAAGTAAGTATCTTAGTAACTCAGGTTGAATGGATTGAATTGAGCGCGAGTAAGGAGAGACTAGATACATGAGATTGAGCTTTCTTTTATAACTTCTGTTTTGGTCCTCCATCTCCTTCCTTCCGTCGGTCCCTGTTGGACCTTCTTCTCGTGGTCCATACTGGACCTCCCTTCCACGGTCCTTGTTGGACTCCTCTGCTTATCTTATCAATGGACCTTCCTAAGTCACGTGACCTTGTATGCCTAATCCTGTCAATCTTGCGGGGTAGTGTTTCATCCTGTGTTGCTGTGTTGGACAGCGCTTCGTTCTGTTGGTTCGTAACATATACTTCTATTGCGAGACATATTCCTATTATATATATACCACCACGCTCGTTTTAAATGCCAAAAGTCTTATTAGTTATACAATGAGGATACGTGGTTGCTATATATCTCAGGGTTCCTATATAAGTCTTTATAAATCGTTTACAACCTCGAATAAATAATTTATATTACCAAAAAAAAACTATTATGGACCCACTATACCTGATCGCAGTACTAAAAGTTGGGTTGTAGGCCACGGAATATGTAGTATGTCGCAGGGCTATATTTATCACCTTCATCATCAGTTCCTCAAGAGGAAGAAGCCGCAACATATCAAAGATATCAAAGAGGAGAGGTTGATTAATGAAAGATAAAATCTCGCACACATCGAATGCTATTATGTGTGTTCTCTGCGTATTAATTACTTCTTATCGGCGGTAGCAGACAACAAGATTCTATATCTGTGATTATATATAGTTTGTTCTACTTGTGGAAAAATGAGCTCCTGGAGATATATCTATTCATACACAGAAATCTAATCCCGAATGCTAGGCGCTGTACCTGCATATTTGAGGAAGAAGATTATAATGACAAACGAGCTTTGGATTTACTGATTCTAACCCAGGTGAAAAGATGAAGCGGCCTCATTCATCCTGAATTTCAACTAAGACAGAAGTTCCCTCCAGATCGAATTAATAAAATTGATTCCGTCTTTCCTCCACGTGTCAGATTCGACAAAGCTCCCATTGCTGTTCAACACCATGTTTGTCGGCTTTTGCAAACTGTACTTCGGCCAAGAGGGTAATCCTCCTGTCGAGTTACCATTAGGATTGTGATCATATACAAAGTTCACGTATGCCTTTCCAATATCGAGGCTCAGATCTCTGTAGCTCTGATACTCCGGTAGCGCTCCCAGATTACCACTGATATTCTGGAAGCTGAATGCGACATTCACGAAATGCGGGATCCCATCTGTAGGCTTGGCATTCCATGCCGGTGTATCGAAGCGATAGCTGTAGACGTCTTGACCGGCGCTGGTAAAGACTTCGCAGACCTTCCTACGCTGCGCGATCATGACAAGGTCGCCTCCAATTGCCGCCGATCGCCGCCACTGGAGCCCGAACTGGGGAAAGGTTTCATTCGCTGTGATGTGATAAGGGGGTTCGCTCTCTGGGTCGTTCGGATACAGTTCCAACAGCTTGCGGATGCTAGTCGGAGAGAGTGCATATGATCTCCAAGTCATGAGGCTCTGGAAGACGGCAGTTGTGTTGTCGAGACCCTTGACGCTGAAACTAACACCTTCGTCCGTGTTGGCGCCGATCAGCAATGGAACATGTATGAACTTTCCTTCGGCAATGGAGGTTGACGGATAGTCCTGAAGGAAGTCTCCGTCCACAATGGGATTCCACACCACTGATGTGTGTGCGGCATAGAGCTCGGCAGATGAGAGATCACGCAGGCAGGCAAGCCTGTCCGTGGCAGTCCAGCAATTGACGGTGCGAGTCAAGTTCTCGAACGGAGATGCGTAGAATGCGAGGTCCGTAAGTGCCGTGCCTTCAGGTCCGCCAGACTCCATGATCGCAGCTTGGAAGAGGTCGTCATTCCTTCCGCCGTAGGAGGTCAGATGCAGACCGATCGACTGGGCACCCGCAGACTCTCCCCAGATGGTGACTCTCTTTGGATCGCCTCCGAATGCGGCGATGTTCTCGTGGATCCAGCGGAGAGCCATGCGCTGATCCAGAAGTCCAGCATTGCTGCTGCCTTCAGCGAGGATCTGCGGCGACTGTAAGAAACCCCAGACTCCGAGGCGGTAATTAATGGACACAGCGACGATGGGGCGACCAATTGTTTGCGAGGTATGGACGATGCCCGAGAGGTTGTATTGCGGGTCAGCGCTTGAGCCTGAAGATAGACCACCGCCGTATATCCAGACGAGAACGGGGAGCTTAGTGTTGTCGTAGCCGCTTGGACGGACAACTGCGCCAGTTAGCCTCGTTCATCAGCACATGGCTCTAATGACATTCTATGCGAAAGGACAGCGAAACACACCATTGAGTGTTAGGCAGTCCTCAGACAAGCTGAAGTTACTCCCGTACTGA
Source organism: Rasamsonia emersonii CBS 393.64 (assembly GCF_000968595.1). Lineage (NCBI taxonomy): Eukaryota > Fungi > Ascomycota > Eurotiomycetes > Eurotiales > Trichocomaceae > Rasamsonia > Rasamsonia emersonii. Next base: position 2,430 of record NW_013563311.1, read on the forward strand.
AAGCAGCTGTATCCATATTCGGTAGCATTCCTGACGCCCGACCAGGACGTATTTAGCGACTGTGGCCATCTGAAACGAAGCGGCCCTACCGGAGACTGGGCGTAGGGTATTCCGAGGAAGGCATCTTGATCCCAATCTGGCAGATAACGGCCAACATAAGTGCCATTGATAACGGTGACAGTCGGTTCACGAGGTGCTGGAGATGCAAAGGCCCCGAGCAACAACGCCCAGACGCAGACAAGAACTCTGGAAAGGTGATCCATCTTGACTACAGTCCACGCAGATGATGATGGGGTGCAGTCGCAGGATTTATCCTCGTACCGGCCTCAAATGTGCCGACAATCGTTCTCATCGCGTCCATGGCTAGTAGAAGATAGTGAGCCGCACAACGCCTCTTGCGCAAAGGTAAAAGCGTTTTGTCGGACAAAAAGGAGAAAGCTGACTGCGGAGTGGTGGAAAATATTGGCAGGATGACTTGACTAGTACCTATTTCCGTTTGCTAGTCCGTTCATAGAATGTCCTAAAGTAATTAGCGTCTTGATCCTCTCCATTTGCGTATACATCTGTCCGCTCTCACCTTGTTGGAACAAGATATAGCGTTGAAGATTTTGCCAGCAGTACGTCATGACGAACCAGCTCACTTCAACGCATTTTGATCCGTAAGATGAGATTTTTTGGAGCTACTATATGGTTTGTCAGAGTGTCGTGGAAACTGCTCCATGCTAGGACGAGCCTAGGGCTCCGGCTTATGATCCGTGGATCGGCGTGGGCCAGTTGCGGAGAAGAGTCCGAGCAAGAATGCGGAGATGGAGAGCACAGTATAGTAGTAGAGATCAAATCGTAATGCTATGACTGCTAGCTCACCGATCAACTGTCTTTAGGCATAGAAGATTATACATGCATAGGAATTGATTGAAGAATACTTGAGCTTAAAAAGTACTGAAATAACGCATGTTTATCAATGTTTTCGTAGGACTGGCCTATCTGATGACTAATCAAGGCATAGGAGAAAGCTGACCGGGGAATCAATTAATAATCCTCCGTCTAAACATCTGCCCCGCCTGGGTTACCTTGGAAGTCCGGCGCTGGATCGAGGTCCTCTTGAGCATCGCCCAACATGCGATCGTTTGGCAGCTTGCTCGTGGCAACTAGCCTGATTCTGCATAGAGGCGCATGTCAATATTTTCCTCCAAAACCAGAAGGGGTGAGGACACTAAAGTCCAAATTCCACGATGGCGTTACGATTTCATACAAAGAAGTGGGAGTCCTTTCTGACATCTCTACCATTGCGTCCTGGTGGGCATTGCTGATCTTCGGTAGCCTGGAATCTGCGAGACAACGCCTGGCGTTCACTCCTACAGCGGATATATTCATCTACCGCCAGGCTCCTTGACCGAGAAAGGAGAGGCTCAGAACTACCCTATCAACATGTGAGCCATCCACCCCGGTTGAAAAACAGACGTTGATCTTGTCACAGTTTCTTTTGGTTCTTCGAAGCCAGAAAGGATGCGCGCAACGCCCCTCTGAGTATCTGGCTTAATGGAGGTCCTGGTAGCTCTTCTGCGACAGGCCTGCTTGCTGAGAATGGGTGAGACATTCTCGAATTCTCGACGTTGAACAATAGCTAATGCTGCCCAGTCCTTGCTTCGTTAATCCAGACTCAAAAAGCACCTCCCTGAACCCCTGGTCATGGAACAACGAGGTCAACATACTCTACATCGACCAGCCCGTTCAGGTTGGCTATTCGTACGACGTAGCGACAAACGTGACAGTGGATCGAAGTAACATGGATGACAAAGTGTCCGTGGCTGACTTCTCAGACGAAGTCCCTGAACAGAACAACACGTTCTACGTGGGCACATACGCAAGCCAGCGACAGTTTTCTGTAACCAACAGCACCAACCATTCTGCTGTCGCCCTTTGGCATTTCGCGCAGACTTGGTTCGAAGAATTCCCTCATTATAAACCTGCCAATGAGAAAATCAGTATCTGGGCTGAATCGTACGGCGGTCATTATGGACCTGCCTTCTCACGCTTTTTCAGCCAGCAGAACGATCTCATCGCCGACGGTACTATTGATGGCAAAGGAGCGCATTATATCCATCTCGACATGCTTGGACTGGTCAATCCTTACATTGACGCGTTGATCCAAGCTCCCGCGTATGCTGACATTGCCTACAACAACACGTATGGCATTGAAGCGATCAATTCCTCCACCTACGAACTTGCGATGCATAATTGGGAGAAGCCAGGTGGTGTGAAAGATTTCGTCCTAAAGTGCCGCGATCTAGCCCGCCGTTTGGACCCGTACGATTACGGCGACAACCACGAAGTCAATCAAGCGTGCTCCGCTGCCGCTGAAGCCATAGAGGAGAACCTCGTAGAGCCGTATACAAACTTTAGCAACCGCGGTTGGTTCGACATCGCCCATCCAGCAAACGACCCTTTCCCCCCACAATACCTTAAAGGCTACCTCAATCAGCGACACGTACAAGCTGCTCTTGGTGTACCTGTCAATCACAGCTCGTATTCAAGAACGGTTGCCAATGTCTTCCAGCTGACAGGGGACGAGCCCCGTGGCGGGTACCTCGAAGACATAGCGTACGTGCTCGATCACGGGATGAGAGTAGCCCTTGTGTACGGAGACAGAGATTACGCGTGTAACTGGATTGGCGGCGAGCGGGTCTCCCTGGCCATTCCGTACTGCAAGGCCGAGGCCTTCGCTCAAGCAGGCTATGAGCCGATTGTGGTGAACTCGACCTATGTTGGCGGCCAGGTGCGCCAATACGGCAATTTCTCGTTCTCGAGAGTCTACCAGTCGGGACACATGGTGCCTGCTTACCAGCCCGAAACGGCGTATAGAATCTTCATGCGCGCCATGTTTGGCAAAGACATCGCGACCGGAGAGAAGGACGTGACAGATGATTTCGCGACGAAGGGGCCGGCAGATACGTGGCATATCCGGAACGAGATCCCGGAACCGCCGCAGTCGGAGTGCTATATTCTTTCTCCCGAGGGCTGTTCTGAGGAGCAGTGGGAGGCAGTAAAGAACGGGACGGCTGTGATCAAGGATTACATTTTTCAAGGTTTTGGTGGAGATGATATAGAGAGTTTTGGCCATGAGCACGAACGTGAGGGAGTTTCTGAGCAGGTCCCCATTAATTTATGAGCCAGATAGATGTCTTTCTGTGGCTGCGGAGGCAGTCAAAACTCGCAAGCGAATTCGTTGGGTCTACATATAGATACATGCGCTGGAATATAAAAAATAAAAAAGCCAGATGATAAAGGAGGAACAGCTCAAATATAAATAATTACGTTTCGCAGAGATATATTTGCATATACCTCCTCGCATGGAAGTGTGCAAATGGCCATTATTTGCTTATGTATGTTGAAACAAGAATAATTCGACAAATTGTTGATGAGAGTAACGAGGCTCGTTTGGATGGAAAGGTTTCAGTATTTAAGAGATAGCCTATGCTATATATTTATGTCTAAGGTGCACACCTCCCAAAGGTGAAGTCACTCTCACGGATTTATATATTCTACGTCAATATTTTGGACGTTGATGTGTTTACCCTTAAGCAACATATTTTTAAAAGATATGTTTTATTCAGGGAAGATCAATCCCTAAAAACCTGTTTTTTTAAGAAAAAGACGGATTCACATAATCATGCTGGAGAAATCCCAGTGTTGCAATAAAATGGATGTAGTTGCAGAATCAATAAGAAAAAGGTGAGATGGGTACCCTCATCCTCCACAGATATTTGATTAAGAATTTTGGACTACACTCGAGCCTATGATAGGATTAGGACTTGGTGAACTTGGCTAGTTAGCATGGCTGGCTGATGAACATTTACGCGACACGCCTTCATTCTCGCTTAGTGGAACAATTGGATGAAGACTGCCAAGGTTGGAATTATTATGGACATAGGCCATCCGACACAGTTTCCAGAGCTAAAGGCAGCAGCTGTGGTTGGCTGTGCTTTCGCCGTTGATGAAGCAGTACCGGCCTAGAAAAGATGACATCAACATGACTACTGCGAAATTCGAACAATATCGAGCTTACCGTTCCTGCAGGGGTATCAGATGCTGAGCTCGCGTTGGTACTAGTGGCGTTTGAGGCTGATGATGTCGGTTTCGCAAAGGCGCCTCCAGTGCTGCTACCCGGTGAAGCAGATGTCGCAGTCGAAGCAGCTGTTGAGACAGCGGACGACGGACTTGGAGTTGCATCATCGCCGCAGTTCTTAGCCGCGGTGGTCACATCGCCTCCGTAATACTGCCAGATGTTGTAGGTCAAGGCACATTCAAGACATGCGTGGAGTTCAGAGATGAAGGTCGAATTGGAGCAGTAATTCGGGGACCGGGAGATTGCGATGACACCACCTGTGAAAGGAATCAGCTCGCTAGTCGAAATGGACAAGATCAAGCCTAGGTGAGTTGTAAGACTCATACCACAGTTCGCGTGGCATTCGTACAGTGGAGTGCCAGGCTGAATGCTTTGACGTTTCTGGAAAGTGACAGCCTCAGGGAAGACAAGCGCCCACGAGAGCGAGAGAAGAGTGGTGACCACAAGAGCGTAGGGAAGATGCATTGTGGACTGACAGTGGAGATTGTGTGAGAGGAGAAGTCGTCGATGAAGAACTTTGGAAGAAGAAGTGTTAAGAGGACTGGAAGAGATGATGGAGGTCGCAGGCAGGAGGATAGTCAGAGGAGCCAGACTGCCTTTAGTAGCTCACCTCGACAGCACCAGAACCGTAGCTATCACCTGATCTGGCGTCTACTCAACCCTGGTTGCCCAAACGATGATAGGTATAATGGCATGCCGAAGATCGGAGGCCAGCCGCCGCAATCGACGTGACTGCCGCACCTGGGCGATGTTTACAGCCTCTAAGTGGTGCTATACGGATGGAGGAAGAGCCGAAGGAGCGTCTGAAGCATCGACTTGGAGAGCTAATCTCGAGAACGACTAGTCAGGCTACGTTGTTGACGGTGTCACTTGCCCAGCTGATCTTATCAAATTAATCAGTGCGACGGGCACTCGCAGATCGTACGATTTATTAGACGCCCAGGTAGCATTGATCCTCTTTTGGCTGCTACTGACTCGCAGCGTGTCATCGGGACCGAGATGGAGACAGGCGGAGTCATTATCTCTATCCCGCCCGCCAATGATAACTGGCACAGCCATCTTATCTAATCTTATCTGATCATCTCATATGCAACTAGAGCGGCGCAGACAGAAAAGTAATCGCCCAGACCCAGATCGCGTAAGAGGATCCACGAAGGTCGTAGCAGCGAGCATGAAGTTCCAACCATCCGATGTTTGTGTTTCTCACGTTAAGTATCTTAGCTGCTCAAAGACCCCGTAGAGCCCAACAGCTACATCCTTAGAAGCTAGTCGCGCAAATTATGGCTGCGAGGTGCATTAGTTTTTGCATCTTTCTTGAAGCTATTTATTCAAGACCGACGGCAGCACAGCGGAGGTGTAGCCGATGCCAAGAGGGGCAGGTCTTCTTGACAAACCGCCACTATAACAGTGACTGTCAGCCCACGTGAGGTCCTCAAGCGGCCTTGAGACGGATATAAATCTGGGACTTCTCACCATCTGTCGCTTTTCATCCTCTCTACAACGATCATCCCATGAGAAGAACATCACCATGATCCTCTTCCTCGTGATCTACCTTTTCCCAGCGGCGCTGCTTGCGAGCATTTTTGCTCTGCATGCCAACGCTCAAGAAAGCGACGACATGGGTCCTGCAGCCTTTCTGTGGCCACCTGATCGAGCCTGGTCTGCGACTGAAGACAACACTCCGCCCTGTGGTTCCGCGGCAGGGATTACCAATAGGACGAAGTTTCCACTGAGTAAGCGATGTCTAGAGCATCCTGCGACGGTACACTGATGGCAACTAGCAAACGGCGCTGTTGCTCTCGTGCTGCAGGACGACTCATACAACATCAATCTCGCCATCTCCTACAGCAACAGTAGGTTCAAGTCCGATTTTTATCGTCGTATCCATAAAGCAAGAGCACTAACTCAATACAGACCCCACCAGCAACAGTGACTTCAGCACGATCGTCTCCTCAAAGTACTTCCCCGAACTGTACCCCGGCCACGAGTGCTATGCCGTGCCGAACCCGCCGTCGAACATTGTCTCTGGCTCCAACGCCACCCTGCAGATCCAATATGTCTCGACGTTCGACACGTCGCGCAACCAGACATTCTACGCGTGTTCGGACATCACATACGTTCCCCTGAACCAGTTTACGACCGATATCCTGTGTTTTAACGTCTCCGTTGAAGACCCGGACGTCACGTCGTCGAAGATAGGAGGTGCCACCACAACTTCGACAGGAACGTCTACGGCCCAAGCGACAGCGGAGACGTCAAATAATGGCGGTCCGCCTGGAGGAGCGATCGCAGGTATCGTCATCGGAACAGTTGTCGGAGCTTCTCTGGCCTTTGGTGCGCTCTTCATTCTGCGGCGACGTTTCCGGCAGCGTGCCAGGCGACAGAAGACTGTCCAGTTCCGGCTGAACGAATTAACCAATCCTGGCAAGTAGACGAATCTGCGAAGTCAAACGATCAGTGATAGGTAACAGAGGATGTCTGTCTGGGCGATGTGTCCTTGAAGCAGTGGCGAAATCATGATGTGTTTCCTTTGCCTTTACGTGATCCAGCGAATGTTTTAATGCTGGATCCCTATCGAAAGTTTTGAACGAATGACAGATTGTTCATTTTCCCAATTATTATCTCGATGCCGCAGTAGACTCCTTTCTCTTAGTAGCCTTCGATGATTTTTATATGATCACAAAGCTGTCGCGGGACGATCAATTCTCTCAATGTACAAACGTGGGAATAATTGATTAGCTTAAAGACTAGCTAACCTGATCTATTTCCATTACTAGTGACAACTGTTGGACATGCTTCCGACCGTGATCATCGAATAATATTCTGTGCTATCTAAGCAGAATAAGACGTATTAACGCCATGTACAGCCTTTCCACTGAAGCAAAATTGTTGGAATGACGCTAACTCTAACCGTAAGAGCAGTTGCAATGCCAGTGCTTCCATAGAAGCCGACGTTTTCAAACATCTGGGGGAACCTATTCATCGTCAGAACTATGAGATCCTCTTCATTTCGCCGTCAACGGATATTCGTTTTCAGACATACCAGAATGGACCGATAAAGCCCCAAATTTGACGAAAGAACGTGATGAAGACGCCGACACTGGCTGCCTCCTGGCGATAGCAGTCAACAGCGTAGGTGATCATAACAGTGGTAACAATCTGGTTTCCAGCAGCAGCAATCGCCACACCGACTAATGGCGTCACGTTCCACTGGTTAGATGCCTGCTCGACGCGGACAATGAACACGATGACACCGCAAATGGTGAGTATATGCCCAATATAACTGAGCCACAGCCGGAATTCCGGTGCTGTAGACGCGCCAATCTGACGTTGGCGTCTCAGCATCCACTGGTCGGATAGGATCCCCCCGACTTGCTCGCCGATCAATGAGCCGATAATAAGACTGATCGACTGCAGGCCAACCTGCTCCGTATTAAAGTGGAATTTCTCAGGGAAAGTCTGCGGGATCTCGATGGACAGCATCACGCTACCCCAGAGGAAAATCATTGCATAAGCAGCTGCGGGAATGAAGACGCAGGGCTGGACGACGAAGCTCAATGGATGCACGAAATCCCACCACGACAGAGGGGTTGGGTCGATGCGCCTGAACTGCAAGTATTCCTTTTGAAGACTTGAACTGTGGGATCTTTCGCCATCGCGCAGATAGCGAGTTTCAGGACCGAAGAATATATAGAGGACGAGCTGGACGGCGTTCGTCTGAAAGATATGTCAGCTATAAACAAATTGCAGAAAAAACCTTTTTATGGAACTGCATACACAAGCAAGGATCCAATAGATCCAACGGTATCACACGCGATCTGCCACAAAGCCAAATATCAACGGGGACACTGGGACTCCCAAGGTGACCATAACTGCCCAGATGCCCATATAACGGGCTCTTTCCTTTTTGAAGAAAGTCTCCGCCACAACAGCACTCCCGATAGCGGCTGCAGGGCTGATGAAGAACCCAGTAATCGCTCTGCACAGTCCCATCGTACCATACGAAGGACTCTTCGCGCAGCCTATATTGCCAACGAGACTGCAGATCAAAGACAGGAGAAAGATTGGTCGTCGTCCATATCTATCGGACAGCGGTCTCCAAAATAAAGGTGCTCCGCCCAGGATGGCAATGACAAGGGACGTCAAATAGCTCACTCGCTGGACACTGACGTGCAGATCCTCGGCAATGTTGACGAAAGCGGATTGGATGGCTGCGGCGGTAAAGGTGGACATCATTGCGTGAAAGCGACCAAGGCGAGGTTGACCACTTTCTGCAAGCGGAAAGAAAATAACTCATGTAAGCAGGAGATCATTCTTCACGCGTCGATAAAAGACAGGACAGACCTTCCATGTGGGCCAATTGTATGGGTCTGCATCGCTCATGTCTGGAATCGGATCCAGATCTAATGTGCCATGTCGACGGAGGAGGTATTGCTGATGCTCAGGTGAAAGACGAGCAATTTCATCTCGCAACGTCGGAGAGGCTTCGATGGCATTTTCGTCTTTCTGCGGAAGTTTGGCGCCATTTCTGTGGTATTCTTCGTGTTGAACCTCGACTTTGTCCATGTTGCTAGGCTGCCAGCCTCCGTAGGCTTGTGGTAATGCGATTTGCTCCGCCAAAGAGAGCGAGAGACAGCTGGGGTTGATTTAAATTAATAAACAAGACCGCAGAAGGATTCGAATATAGGCAATTCCGTTGTGCAGCAGATTAACCCTCCTAGCGATCATAAGCGAGTCCTGCCTCAAATAATTTCAATACGAGGACGCAGCCCCGAATCCCCGGGCCCAGATGCGGAAATGCAACCCCCACCTACCTGGATGAATAGGACAAATGGTCTAGATCCGGAGTAATCTTTAAAAACCCGGGTCCATGAGAGCGCCAAGACCGGGGAATCCGGGGGAGGGTCGGGTTGTGGATCGTTCCCTGTGGATTTGCGTCTGGGGTAAATTGTGGGGATTGTGGGGAGATCTCTGTCCCACGAGGTTTCGCGTTCTTAGATAGCTTCAACTCGCACTCTTGATGTTCCAGATGGATTGTTCGAGAATATTACCTCAATTCTTTAGTATCAAACATTCTAAGAACCGGGTAGTTTACAACCTATTGACTTATATTTACTGTACCCATTTGTTAATCGTGCTCAAGACACATGGAAAAACGATGATTCATCAATTAAACTATAATCTTCTGACGACAAGCGGAAATGTTCTTTACCGCATACTTTCCGATGAACCTTGAGCGCTGGTTATAGCAGCACCCCTCTGTGGGGGTGCGCGCCACCCAGATCTGAGGTCGTGGGGACGCGTTCCGGGGACATTATCGTTGTCATCATCATCTCCTCGACTTGGCATATACGTGGGATTAAAACAGACCAATTATTGCGGTTTCTCCATAGATATCAGTTAGGAACTTTCTTGGTGGTGAGTGAGTAATGGAACGTCGCTTTTTGCTGTTCAAGAACTTGATTACTTGACGCATAGCTCATTCAGGGCTTACAGATAGAAATCGTCGATTTATCAATTGAATAGAATGTGACATCGAATATTTATATCTGCACCATTTCTTCATTGAATCCACAGTATCAAAAATATTTATTCACTGACACTTCCAGATAGTTCCAACTACGAAGCTTTGCTTCTTTCCCGAACTCTCACTAGCAAAGGCCCTTCCAAATCACTAATGCCCACGCTCATGAGTGCCGGAACCTTCCCCCGATACAGTCCTTTCTTCACATCCAGTCGCACTTTCTCGTCCGCCAGCTCAAACTCGAACTCGCGGAGCAGCGTACTCATCAATTTGTAGATATTGGTCGTTGCGACATTTTTGCCGATGCACTGGCGTCCTCCTAGGCCGAAATGCATCAACAGTTTGGACTTCTCTGCGATCTTGGGGTCTTTCCACCGCGAAGGGTTGAAGACGTTGTGATCAGGGCCCCAGACGTCGGGATTATGGTGGAATGCGTGATTGCAGACTGCCACAGATGTCTAAAAAAATTTGTTAGAGCTGTATTATATATAACGAAAGAAGAAGGAAAATGGGACGACCGCACCCCTTGTGGAATGTGATTCCCTGCAACAGTGATTCCCTCTGGCGCTAGAACGCGTCTGGCAAGTGGCATGGTAAAAACAGGTGTGATACGGAAGTTCTCTCGTATGCAGTCGCGCAAGTAAGGCAACGACGCCTCGACGAGACTGACAGGGTAGGCCGGTTGATCAGGTTCCAGGGGAGGGAGGTTGGCATCGATCTCAGCCACACATTTCGCCATTATTTCGGGGGCGTGAAGGAGGTGGTAGAAAAGCAACGCTGCAGTTGCTCCTGTCGTATGGGTTCCCGCAATGCTGGGAAACTCCATATCAGTCAGGTTCTTATGTCGACCATTTATTTCATATATATACTCACATGAATCCAAATGCTTCAGTCTCCAGGTCAGTTTTGGTCAGCCTCTCGCCAGTATCAGGATGTTTCGCCAGGATAAGATTGGTTAAAATATCTTTCCTCTCCGTAGCAGCGATCCCGTCCTTCTCCGCGTTTTGCATTATTTCGAGTCTTCGCTGAACGCATCGTGAGGCTAAATCTGCGCATGCCTGGCGGCCCTTGAATAGTTTCTGCAAGCCTTGATGAGGGACCAGAGGGAGCCATCTTTTCAGCCTCTCCGTCATCAAGGGCCAGGAACCAGTAACGGCGGCTAGCAGACTATGCTCTATAACTGGGGGTACCAGCGACTCATCGTCAGCAAGCTGCACCCCGAAGGACTGGCTAAAGGCCAGTTCTCCAAGCGTATCGATCACGTAGTAATGCAAGGCCTTTTTCAGGTCAAACACTTCGTGTTTAGCCGCATACGCTCGGAGTTTGTCCTTGAGTATTTTGATATTGAGATCAAGATATTGCTCCATTTCTTTGACGTAGGAGATGGAAAAGCTGTGAGACATATGACGCCTTCGAATTGAGTGCAACTGTATTCACTGTCAGCATGTGTGACGGCTGGTTTAGTAGCAATCTCACGGATACTGTGGATACTGACGTCCTCGTCTCTCATACCGAACACGTTGGGATGCGCCGCGCCGTACGCATCATAGAACTCGGTCTTGGGCATCATCCTCGATCCTTTTTGGTAAATGAGCGGGATTGAGCTTTCGTCGGTTATGCTGAGTTTGTCAGGGCCATAGCGAACAATCGGGCCGTATTTCTCATGTAGTTCGGTCAGATGGTACGGTTGCTTCAGAGTCATGAACTGATGGACCTGCCACAGATCCGTGAGAGATGCCAGGAAGGGGCCGGGATACTTGGCCAACGGGTGCAGGAAACGTTGATAAATGATGTATACGAGGAGCGCCAAGAGGCACCCTCCGGCGACGGGGGACACAGGATAGGCTACAAGCTCTTTCAGAAACAAGAACATGATTCACACACAGCTTTCTTGATATCCACTGCAAAAATCCCTGATCGATGACAGATGCTCGCCATGAAGCAGGCTGATATATGCTGGCACCTCTTTTACATTGAAATTTCTGACCAATCGGGTTGGTGCTTCCCGGGAACATCTCCACGGCATCGGGAAGGAAGAACCCTATTGGTCCATTTTTGCATTTTATTTTCCCCCGCATTTTCCCCGCAGGAATTAGAAGTGTGGGGAGAAGCTTAGATAGCGCCACATCCAGTGGATAACTCGTGGCCATCGACCCGATAACAGCTTCCATCCAAAGCAAGTAAACTATCATGCTACTTTGCCGTCGAGAATGGCAGACAGTACAGGAAGATCGCAGAATATGCTACTGGCACGAGTTCCCAAGCGTCGTCGAACAGAATTGGCATGCACGCATTGCCGGCAGAAAAAAAAACGTGTTGAATTTCCCACTGTTCAACTCAATTCTTTTGCATGGAAAAGCTGACAAGTATTAGTGCGACGGAGCTCGGCCAGAATGTTCATCCTGCCAAAATCTACGCCTGCCGTGTAAATTTGAACGAAGTTCTCAGCAAAGACCTGCAAAATGCTGCAATGAAAGGTAAACAAACGAATTAATATCCTTTAATGGCACGGTATATCTGGCTCATTATGGACAGTTCGCACGCTCAATTGTTGGAACGGATCAACGCTCTGGAAGCCCAATTATGTTCTCTCTCTCGTGGCTCACAGGATAGAAATGCCAGCGAAAATCGAGAAGCCGGAAACAATATTCCAACAGGAATTAGAAATCCCCGGAAATCTCAGATAGAGGGTCCAGCGCAACAGAATTTAGAAGACGGGCAGATTGGCCGGACGATTGAGGATGAGATCACAGTAGATGAGCTGGCAACGGCCACGTTCGACGATGAACCACAGAATAATGTTGGATTCTTCGGTATGCTGCCTGTATCTATCCTGCCCCGATGTTACTTATAAAGTACCAGGACCGTCTTCGAATCACTCTCTATTTCGTTTCTTTTCAAGACTATTCGCACAGATGACACGCCTCTATGCTCCAACACAGTCACCCGACTGGAAAGATTGGGTACTGAATCAACAACAGAGAAAGGATTCTCCTTCGTCTACCAGAGGTCTAAAACCGGCGCAATCAGAACAGAATATTGTTGGCGAAGATATCTATTCGCTGCCTGCTAAACAGGAAGCCGTTATCCTTATAGACAGATTTTTTGCTACAACTGCGACAGTGTTTCCCTGGATCAATAAGTCAGCATTGCTATCGCAATATCATCAAGCGCGAGGACAACGTCCACCCCGTTTCCATCGCGCGTCCCTCGCCTTGCTGAACATTATTTGGGCACACGCTTCCAACTCGTCGCATGCTGCTCGCGCAGAGAGGTTCTATCAACGGGCGTCAGCTTTACTGGATTCAAAGACTCTGAGAGGATCGAGTGTGGAACTAGGTTAGAAAGGAGAAATCCACGCATCCAATCATTTTACTAATGTATATCCAGTGCAAACGCTTCTTTTGATGGTTATCTATCAGCAAAACCACCAGCGGTCAGTGACGAGTTGGACAATTCACTCGCTTACCGTGAAGGCTGCGTTGCAAATCGGCCTCCATTCGCCTGTCGCCATCGACGATGTTGGCCAGGAAGAGAGTGCCCTAAGGAGGAGACTGTGGTTTGCAGTTTTCAACAATGACCGGTTAGCAAGACGCTTCCGTTCCGCCTATACAGAGTCTGATAACAGTTTAGGATGCTTTCCATGACACTGGGCCGACCTCGACTTCTCCCGCAGCACCTCGTTCGCATCGAAAATACAGAGACTCCGAGCCAAACTGCCCAAGCACGAGGTACTGCTGTCGGGGTCCTTGACAGCAGTGCATATATCATGTCTTTCACGTATGCCCGTTTCTCACGCGTCTGGTTGTGCGTATTGAGTTTCGCTCACGTCCTCTGTAGATCGTCCTGTCACATCCTAGGATCAGTAATCGAGCTTCTCTACGATGACAATGTTGAAGGCCCACACCTATCTGATGTGTACAAGCTGGTCAGCAATCGACTTCAGCTATCATGCCAGCTGGAAGAATGGCGTCAAAGCATCACGTCTTTCGGCGGCCTTGTCTCGCCCTCCGAGCTCAGCCCCGATCCGCCCATCATGCACGACAGTACGCTGCGACTACGGATTCTTCTGACGATCCAGTACTATCGCATCGCGATGCTCATCAATTATCCTATTATTGCGGCTCTTTTGGACCACTGTGTCAAGAAGACGAACAATGAACCAGCTTCTGAATTTCTCCGCGAAGCCGCGACACCAGTCGTCAAGAACGATTTGCTAGCAGCGAAGGAGCTTTGTCGAATTCTCCATACAGTTACCAAACCTGCAGCACTGTTTCTCGATCCTACTACCGATTGGTGGACTTGTAACTACACAAGTCAGTAAAACATCCAGCTCAATCTCCCACAGTCAGTAGTGCCTATATCTGGAAACTGCTAACCTGTCACGATTGCTTCGACAGGTCTAACGGTGAGCCTACACTTATTCGGCATCCTGCTTACGTGTTTGCTCCTCAACGGAAGTCCACCCGATATCGATGTCGCCGACGTCCGATCCTCCCTAGACCTGAGCCTTGAAACCTTACGGATGCTCGAGTCGACTAGTCTCATGAGTCAAAAGTCTCGTCGCTGTCTTGCAAGACTGGTGGATGCCTTTGATAAATTGAGTAAGCTAGAAGAGGGAGAGAATTTCCCTCTGCTTTGCTGTGAATTCCAGTGACTTTTAGCTACTCAGCGACTAACTTCGAAACTACTCACCCAGGCGACGGGAACGGGCGAAAGACAGGTCTTCCAACAACAACAACAACAACGACAACAACAACAACAACAACAACATCATCATCATCATCATCATCATCATCATCATCATCATCATCATCATCATCATCATCATCATCATCATCAACAGACATGACCACGGAGAATTTCCTACTACAGTTTATCGAGCAGTCGGCCGACGACTTTCTTTTCCAATGTAGCCAGAACGACTTTCTCAATTCGGACTTGTGGGCAGATATATAAAAATAAACTACGAGGACGCAGGTTAATTATCTAGGTGTACAGTACAGTGATGCAAACAATAAAAATTGTATGACTAAAAATACCAAGCAAGTGTCAGCGTCGCTTCTGGGCCTGCAAGAAGGCGTCAGTAACCCTCCATCCCAATTCGCAAATTTCACGGCCATTCCTGGTCCGATAAAGATCCACAACGTGACGACTGCGGCGCAATGGGCTTCGGGCCTCGAATCGCCGAATCAGATGTTTCGGTATGATCCACGTTTAACTCTTTGGTTATTCCACTAACAGCAGACAGGGTGATGTTCTCCCACCACACCGTCAAACCAGTTGCGGATGTGCTGTACTCGTTATATCAAGACTGGAAAAATGCCGTCGACCAGATCGCCGATGTTGAGGGTCTCTATCCCACATTTGTGACGAACATACTGCCGCGAGGCGCGGCACGAGTGGGCAAGACAAACGGAGTCGGCAACGTGTGGGATCTGGATGATAACCAGGCTTGGATTCGTAAGTAGCCTTTCTCCTGCTGTCTTCTTATTTTTTCTATCCCTTTGGAAAGGATGAGTCCTGCTAATAGATCTCTGGATCAGTCTGGCAATTCAGCACCGGCTGGGCGCTGGCACAGGACGACCTCCGAGTTGAAGCTTAGTCGCGGCAGCTGATCACTCATCTCCATGCCGAAAACAGAGCAAAGAACCTGTCCTCGGAATTCATATACATGGGCGACGCGGGTGAATGGCAGGACCCTTATGCTGGATTCCCGCCGGCGAACGTGGCGCGGTTGCGAGCTATCAGAGCGGCGTATGACACCGACGGAGTCTTCTCGAGATTGAACTGGGGAGGGTTCAAACTGGGGCTGTAAGGAAAGGCCTTGGAGGAAGAATGAATGTGAAGAGCACACGATGGTGCAGATGTCCGAGCCCGCATCCCTTTCTGTATATAAGCGTTGCCATAGGAAAAGTTGATATGTCTGATCCAGGTTATCGTAATACTATAATTGAGATGATGTTTTGGATAGAATTGATATTCTATTTCTTCCAGGAAGATGAATGTGGCCGCGCAGTTAAGCGAAACCACATAAACAAGTCTCCACTGCTATCACGCAACAGTATAACTTCCAGTACAAGGACGCATTTCATCCACGTGAAGCATGGGTTATATATTCAAATTCCAATTTTGCATGCAGATTGGTAATTAGTACTATATAAATTGAGATAAGCCAGATCTACACTACATAAGAAATTTCCAATACCGCATTGAGCGCTCCAAACAAGACTTGATTTTCGAATCGAACAAGATTCGATTCGTCACACTTGCATATGCTCTTGCGCATGATCTTATACCGGCGAGCAAAGTTTCTGGACAGAACGGCGTCTGAATGTCATGGGACGTGACTATGAGGTTTCAACCGGCCTAGTGAACACATGTCCGTATCAGCTATCCATGGTATTTATACAGAAAAAGTAAGAATCATACCTTGCGCTGGGCAATCAGTCTCTTTCGCTCCACCAGAGGAGTCGGATCCATGTACGAATGACTGTAACAGATTTTGTCCTCTCCAACCCTTTCCAAACACTGTCAATGCGCGCAAACTAATTTCCTCTTCTTCTTTGTCATCATCCTTGATAATATAAGTTACCACTGCTCCGTGATAAACCTTATCAGGGAGGACATCGATAGTTGTAATCGCGTGTCTCATGCTCTTCAGCTCAGAAAACCGCTGGGCGAAAAACGCCTCTACCTCCCCTCTGCCTTTTGCGACAGGAACTCCAGCAAATTAAAGTTCAGCGTCGTCAGTCCAGTAGGTTTCTACCCATGACCTTGCGTCCAAAGCGTCAGCCGCGGCGTAGAATGCTTTCAGCCAGTCTTGCGTGCTTTGAGGGTTGGCTGCCATTGTATCAGCCAAAAAGAAATATTGGTAAGAAAGAAAAAATGAAGTCAGAATTACAATTCTATGATTCCATTGAATACCTGAATGCTTTTATTAAGCTTCCTTAGGGTCATATCAATACATCGGAGATGATTGGATTTGTTTGGATTGGTCCGCGTCAACCAACGACTTCCGAAGTCCGACATGTCATGTCACGACCGGCATCTCAACTCCGAATTCCCAAGTGTGCACTCTGCTTCTTATTTCATCTTCGGGCCATTATTATTATTCTTGTTTGTTCTTAGCAACTTCAAGTCACTGCACCGAACTCCCGCGCAAATCGAGTACCATGGAAAATCGGAGTTCGGAGGTGCACCAGCCAATTCGAAGTATTATATTTGACGAGTCAGCAATCTACTTTTTTTAAGAGGGTAGTTTATTTTGTTGGATAAAATATCTATTCTTTTTTTTTTGCCTCTGACAGGCATTGGTAATTACGAGACTCTTGTGTTACTTATTATGAGGACGCGCTGACACACTGGCCAGACACAGACCTCTCTGCTTTCCATCAACTCTACAAAAATGACTCAACGCGACCTAAACGCCGCTGCTCATGCATGGCTATCCGATTTCCATACATATAACGACTCGCTCAACCCCGCAGTTTCAGTCCCAAAGTTCTTCACAGAAGACTGCGTGATGCAGTTTCCGGGACAACCCACGCTGAAAAGTCACGCCGCAATTATCGATTTCTTCACCAAACAATTTACCTTGTTGGAGAGCATGAAACATACCATCAAGCATGTTGATGTGCTTCCAGACCGGATTTACCAGGAAGCTTCCATCTCATACGTTGTGAAGGGCGACCCGGAAAAGAACCCCGTTGAGATTCAGGGGTTGGCGGTATTTGGGGAAAGGACAGATGAGGATAGGATGAACTTTTTTACTGTGTATCTGGATCCAACGCCTCTCGCTAAAAGGATTGAGAGTGTTGTGAGCGGGAAAACAGATTGATGCAGTAGGTGGCAAGGAAGGATGACTGTATTAGGAACTCGAGTATCTAGGTAGAATCTGTCTAACAGATCACAAAAAAAGAAGGAAGAAAGAAAGAAAAAAAGAAAGAAAAGTTTTTAGGCGTTGCCTACTTCCTGAATATTCTTGTACATGTACATAGCTGTTTGTATACATAATATGACAAACCCTCAAGACTGTAACTAAGAGTTCCTGGGAACGGGCAAGCTGGTCGTCGACCTGGGAGCATCTTATGCTCGACCAGGTCAGAGATGATACCCCGGAGACACTGCCGGATCCTGTCGTTTTTGTCTAGGCGTGAGCGGAAGTAAGTACAGTGTAGTGTAGGAATGGGAGGATTTGGTAATTTGTAGCGAGTTCTGATATGCGATGAATATATTTCTGTTGTCCTTGCTATTAATTACCAATTCCGATATAACTCTTTCTCTGTATATATGTATATAATATGGTTCTTTCTCAGCTCGCTTGTTTGTATATAATTCACAATCAAGGAATCTGCATTATATACGACTACATGAGAGCCCATCTGTCTGAAAACTCGAAACCATCCACCCGTTCCGCAGAGAATAGTCCTTCAACGGCGTGGTTCCATGCAAGTCCTCGTAGTGCGTTTCCCCACTACACCTTCCTTTAATGCATGACGCGATTTCGGTGCCGACGAGCTGTCCCTCGTACCACGCGCCCTGCAGGAACCCAAAGTATTCGGCGCTGGTGGCCTCGCCAGCAAAATACAGCCGGCCGACGTTGGCGCGCAGGTTCTGGTGCATCTCGAGCGTCACGTCCTGCGGCCAGTTGGAGTAGCTGCCGTACGCCCACGGCTCCAGGCTCCAGCGCGGATACATGAAGGCGATCGGATCGGGGACGTTGTCGGCGCCGAACATGTCGCGCAGCACGGCCAGAACTTCCTGCTTGGTCACGTCGTCGCTCTGCTGCTCGACGCGGTAGGACTCGTCGTGCACGACCGTGACGAAAATAATGCCCGAGCCTTCCAGGAACCCGGGGGTGTCGAGCGACTGCCACACGGGGTAATAGCCTCGCGTGTCGGGATCCGCGTACAGGAAGTACTGCGTCGACTTGTCCCAGAAGACCTTGTCGGGCGGGAACTGGAGGAAGATCTTGGTGTAGGTGCCCATGGCAAAAGTCTCAATGCCTTGTTGTTTCCAGTCCGGAAACGGGGGTTGGAAGTCGACTGCGTCCTGCTGTAGGACTCCGAGGCTGGATCCTGTCAGATCGGATATGTCCCAGATCCGGTAGTATTCACTTACGAGAAAGTGCATATGGCGTAGTCCGCGCGGATGCAGCCTCCGTTCTTATCGTACACCGTGACGCCTTTATCGTCGTAGGTTACGTTGGTGATAATGGTGTTCAAACGCAGCCGCGAGTCGTTCTTCGCCAGGAACGTGCTGACCTCTCCTTCGAGCCAGGTACTGAAACCGCGCTGGTCAATGACAAAGTTGTTTTCATCAGACCATTGGTAGAAAGTGGTGTTCTTGACGTGGTATGAGCCAGCTGTCATTCGATATCAACTGTGCGATACACTCACGTAGTTGACGATGCCAAAAACCTGGGAGCTCAGCTCGGGTTCCCACGCGTATTCCCAGTCTGTCGACTCAGTAGAGATTCTCAGTAGCAGCAGGAGATAGTTCATGACATACCCCACTCCCACCATTCAACCGCCTGTTTTCTCATGTTCTTTTTCGGCTTCCAGCCACTAAGACTCAGGCCAGCCCGGACACTGCGATCTTGGAGATTCTCCAGGAGGATCGTTCCTGCATCCTGCTCTAGCGTCGTATATGCGTTCTCGAATTCGTCGATCAGATCGGTATAGTCGTGCGCGCCTGTCTCGTCGAATGTAGCGATGGAGCTATAGTTTGAATATGTGTTCTTGACGTGGTATTTCTGGGCCTGTTCGGGCGTCAGAAAAAGCGACAAGGGGGAGACAATCACATACAAGAGTCCAGATGGGATTCTGGGGGCCACCAGGCGTTCCAAGGCCCTGGATCTGCTGTCTGTCAGCACATCACTACCCAAGATCCTGTCTGGCTACGAGAGAATACCCAATTCGCTCCCAGTTCGACGGTGAACGGATGCCCGTTTGCATCCTTGCCGAAGGACGTATGTTTCATCCTGCCGCCGATCTCGGAATTGTACTCGACAATTATAAAGTCATGGATAGATTGGTTGCTCAGTACTTGCTTTAGGTCGTTCAGTAAGACGCTACAATAATTCTCCAAGTGCAGAGACCTACCGCTGCAGTAATACCGGCGACGCCTGCACCGCTGAGTATAGCTGTGAGTTTCTGAAGCTAGCGACAGGGAAGTCGAGAATGCAGCTTACAGGATGGCGACTTTCGTCTGCTCGCATGTTGGCTGCGCATCGCTAGGAACAGGAATGGCCAGCGCAGAACGCAGCCAGAAGGCTATGGCAAGCAACGTTGAACTAGTAAGCATCATTGCGTACCGCAAGCGAGTCGTCGTCGAACATCTAACCTCTCCATGTAGTCCTTAATGATCTCATCACTTCGAGAGCCCCATCTGGAGTATATATAGGCTACATATTAGTGACTTAGTTTACATGCTGCATGCATGGGCTGGCTGAAGAACCAGGACCATGCTGATAGCATGAGCATGGAGAGTGGGCCACTCGGGGCTCTCGGAAGGCTCAGGAATTCGATATCACTCGTCCCCATGGCCAGCAAACTCAGCTGTATCGCGGAGGTCGCATCGATTCTTCTTGACTGTGACGAGGGTGAGTAAGCGCACGTAGATAGTTAGGCTGGCAGGCTTATCAGCGGCGTTGAGGGGCCTAACTGAGAAAAGCAAGTGCTTGCGTTAGCTGCGTGATGAGATAACCTAGCGTCGATGTACTGTACAGGTGAAGTTCGCGGAGAGTATTCTGCGTCGCTATTTGATTCCAGCCAAGGATCCTAAATCATCGTACCGTCTTCTCGTTGATTGATTGCTTCACTTGCCTGCGTGTCGTGCTTGGCTGCAGAACGAAAGAAGGTTTCCCCGGAAAAGCAGGGGTATCAGCGAATCATCGCCCCGCAGCAAGAATTAATAACCTTGACGATAACTGGAGAAACTATCTCTGGCCAAGCACACAGAGAAATCCCTGAACAAGGTGCAATGTCGGGTAATTCATCTTTATTATAGTGGTACAGCAGCAATTGTGGCTGTGGCTTGGCTTCAGTAAATTCATATTCTCGTATATTAAATATGCGATTTATATATTTATGTCGGGTAAATTGTTGAACTGAATATGATGGAAACGGTGTTAGAATAAAAATAGAGGGGGAATATTGCGTTTCAATACGAGGATATCAGGGGTTGCAGTCCTTACGGTATCAGTATGTCCTTTTTATTTATTTATTCACTGATTCATGTCCCTTTCTTCTCTGACTCCTTTCCATTTCATTCTGTCCCCCACCTGCATCCCCTCTAATTTTTTTTTCTAATGTGGATTACTTACTCAATCTGATCGTAATTATGTTGACCACTTAGAAAAAAGGAAGAGAAAGAGGGATTACGGTTAGGCAGAAAACGAAAGAGAGAAGAAACTACGAAAACTTGGTTATATTCTATATAATTACAGGCATTCAGCGGCAGTCACTGCCTACCTCCCCTAACCTCCGACAACACCAATAAACAAGTCTACCGCCGCTTAGGGTTGGAAACCGTGCCCGGAGGAGGAATCACGCCAGGACCAGTCTTCGAGCAAGCCAGCGCCTCGGTCGTGTTTCCGGGAGCAGCCAACTTGGGCATCGTCTTGAACGTCGGCTCCTGCTTCTTGAGGGCCTCCATGTCCAACATGTCCAGCAGGTCGTTGGCGTTGGCATCGCGGTACGTGAACGACGGGAGATTCCACTTGCGCTGCAGGGTCGCCAGAACCGAGGTGTGGTCGTACAGCACATGGCTCACGTACTTGCCGGCCTTCGCGTACGGAGATACCATGACTGCCGGAACGCGGAAGCCGTACCGGGCAAATCCTTCGTACTGATACTCGCCCGGCAGGACGGTCGGGGGCACGTCGTCCGGCTTCAGCGCCGGGGGCGGGGGAACGTGGTCGTAGTAGCCGCCGTGCTCGTCGTAGGTCAGGATGAAGAGGGTCTTGAGCCAGAGCGGCGACGCGCCAATGGCCTCGACGACATCAGCCAGGAGCGCCTCGCCGACAACCATGTTCTGCGGGTTCTCCTGCGACTGGTTGGCGTAGTTGGGGTCGAGGAAACTGAAGGCCGGCAACTTGCCCGCGCGGGCGTCGACCATGAATTGCGACAGATTCCTGACGTTGCGCACCTCGCTGGCGTAGTCGTTGGCACCGTAGAAGTCCGGAGTGGCGCCGCTGATGGTGGTCCAGTCGGCGGCGTAGTTGAGCCAGGAAATGTTGTACTTGTCGAACTCGTTGAAGATGGTACCCGCGGGCGCATAGCCAGCAGTGATGTCACTGTTGTCATCCGTGAGGCCGCGGGAGGTTCCAGCGATGAGGTAGCGGCGGTTCGGCCAGGTCTGGGCCAGGACGGAGCAGAACCAGCGATCTGCAATGGGGAATTGCTCGGCCAGGCTGTAGGTGAAGGGCAGATGCTCCGCGGTGTAGTAACCCATGGCGACGCCTCCGACGATCTCCGGGATGGTCGGGCTGATTTGGGTGCGCACGAAGCCGTCCATGCTGCCGTTGTTGTAGGCATTGTGGCTGGCCATCCACTCCTGGCTGGGTCTCTGAGGCAGCTGGCAGGTGTTTGGCATGGGGAAGGCGTGCTGGATCGTGCCATTGGGGTAGGGATTGGTGTTCAGGGGCTTGCCGTCGGGGCCCTTGGTGAAGCCGTCACCACGGCTCAGCATGCCGAAGATGTTGTCATAGGAATGGTTCTCCAGCATCAGGAAGACGATGTGCTCGATCTCGGGAATCGTGTCCGTCCCCGGCGGCAGATCAGGGAACGGCAGAGTGCCAGGCTGGCGCAGCGAGTCACGGCCCAGGGCCTTCAATGCCGCATCGATGCTGGCATCGGACTGGAAGGAGACATTGTATTTGGACGCCGCTGCCGGCCCAACGACCGCAGTGAGCAGTGCGAATGCTGCCGAAGGAGAAACGCGCATAATGTCAGCGACAGGAAACAGCGAATGCCCAAACAAACGGCAGATGCAAGACACTGTCAGGACACACTGTACCTTCGTTCAGCCCATGATTCCAGACCCTTTAATAGCTACGAGCGTGAAGCTGGCAGCTGCCACGTGGTTGCTAGTGGACAAGCAAGTGCGCATGGGCCTTCGATGGAGGTGATGCACATGGGCAGAGCGTTGAGTCGCATTGGTGGGAGTTGAGATGGTTTTATTTTCCGTGTCGTGGAGAGTCGGATGCTGTTAGACTGCGCGCTGTCCCTGCCATTGGGCGATGTTGCCAAGCACCGCGACATCCCGGCAGTTGGGAAGCTCCGCCACCCGGAAGCTTGAGTGCAGTCCCGACAGCTGATTGGCCCAGTCATTCTTCCCGAAAGGAGTTACCAAATCGGTTAGTTCGGAGTTTCTGCGGCAGATGCAGCTTTCCCAATCAGGAAGGCCGTCTAACGACCTTCCACATCGAGCTTGGAGGGAGGAAGAAATAGCTAAGCTTGGCCTAGGGTTTGCACATAATTCTCCGGTCCAGCTGTGAATCTATCGTCTGAGTATATTCTGTTAAATTGGAGTAAAACTCATCTTCGTCTTCGAAAAAGCGTAGTAATACAATGACGAAGCAGATACGGCACATTCAACAGATATCAGAATTTTCCATTATCTCACCAAGTCCGTCAGCTATTTGCTCTCTCGAGAAACAAAACCGAAACCAAACCCGAAGCTTCTCTGAAACATCCAGATCGGTGGGGCTCGCGTCCCACGTGGATGGATCGATCCGCCAAGCACCCCGAGCACGTGGCACAATACTCAAATCCGGTGAGACCGGCAAGATCAAGCTCTCTGCCTGTCATTACTCTCTAGGCCTAGATAAGTAGCTAGCTGGATTGCTGTCTTGAACGTATGACTGTCAGAAATTGCTAATGGGATCAAACGGCTGCTAAGCATAGTCAGATGCAGGGTAATAGCTGCGTCTCTATCCTACCTGGGAGAAAGAAAAGATGGTAGTTTTATTATCCAATATTCCCTAGGACTATATATATTACGGTTTAATTCTATGATTTTCCACGTAGCGTCACGATTTCATCATACATAGCAGTATCCTACACCGTGCAACTGGCAAGGTGTTTCGAAACACAAAGTAATCGACTCGTAGGAATCTAAGAATATTGTATCAGGCTTGCCTTGAATATTTGCCATATGACACAAGGAGAGACAAGACTATAATTCAGAACACCAGATAATACAATCTGAGGGCTCGATAGTTTCTAATGTAGTACAGTATATTGCCGCTTTGTGGGAAAAAAAAGAAAGAAAGAAAGAAAGAAATTCATAATATAGCCAAAAACATCCTTGCTCAGCATACACCTGTCGCGATATATATCAATCTTGAGTCTTTCTTGAAGAGGAACTAACTACTACAGTCAGTCAAAAGTACTACTGTACAGTTAATCGCTACTGTACAGTTAATCGTCTTACAAAAGGCATTGATGTCGCTAAATGATCGTCTATCTATCATGGTTACCGCACTACATACGCGGTAAAGCAAAGCTGCCTTTTTCTCTCGATCGAGATCGATTCGCTCGTCTCTCCTGGACTGCGAAGTTCAAGGATGCTGCTTCAGAAGCTTTCAGGTCGTCACGTGTATGGGCAATAAGTTTTCTTCCCTCTCTCTTCCCTGCTCTTCTAACTAAACAGGTTGACGAAACTCTTTACTAACAGCGATCAACTCAGTTTTGCACTTCCAAAAGTGAAATGTGCGACTCGACAATTGATTTTTGATGACATATCGAGCCCTACCTACCCCTTCTGTGAAATCGAGGAAGCTCCCTCATCGATCAACTACACCAGAGCGTCGCTAACCACGATCGCATTCGACAGTCCTGGCCAGATCTACAGTAACTCGAATACAACTCATACAAATAATTGGAATGCTATCTGGTCCAGACGTCGAATAGAACAGACAGGCCGAGGACGAAGACATGGAACAGTGTAAAGTACACGGGCGGCTACATGCTCAGCATCGCCTGTCCACTAGGGCAGCCGCTCGATGGACACTAACGTCTGCTTTACTAGCCGACGGGGTATATGAATAGCAATGAAATGAGCTCCATCACAGTAATAACATACGTTCCGGAATAGTTGCATCTCTCTGCGGTGGTTTCCTAGTCGCTGCTGCTGCTGCTGGAGCTTGAGGAGCTAGAGCTGTGTCGGCTGTGACCGTGCTTGTGCTTGTGCTTCTTGTGCTTCTTGTGCCTAGCGAGAATAGTAAAGAGTTAGAAACGGCGATCAGAAAATGTGCAAAATTGTCAGGACGCACTTCTCATGATGCTTCTCGAGCATGTTCGCCCCAATGGCACCGAGCACTGCCCCGCCAACTGCCCCTAACGTCCCTCCTCCAAGCTTGTGGCCAGCAAAACCGCCACCTGCCGCGCCTAGTAACGACGCACCAAGACCCTTTTCGCCCTCCTGTCCACCAGGTCCACCGGATCCGCCAGGATAAGCTTGTGCATGACCATGAGGAGGCTGGGAGTTGTAGTATGAGGCGCTTTCGCCCTGGTGAGGGGCCTGTTGTTGCGGATATGACGAGTGACCACGCTCCGACGGATATCCAGATTGTCCACCCTGACCATAGTCATAGCCACCTGGGCCTGCTTGAGGTCCGCCGTATGGTGGTGCATAGCCTTGTTGACCGTGCTGAGGGGGCGGCGAGGAATACTGCGGCTGCTGATGGGAGCTGTACGGCGGTTGCGACTGCTATGCGTAACAAGCGGTTAGCTCATTGCGCCAATTTCCTCGTTGATGAATCAAATTCCATTCACACTGCACTCACCTGCGGCGGATAATAGCCCTGTTGCGGGGGCGCTCCATACTGGCCCTGGGGAGGAGGATAGCCTTGCTGACTGCCATTGTAGCCGCCGTATTCCTGTTGTCCGGACGGCGGCGCGCCGTACTGGCTGTACGGAGGAGGCCCGCCGTAGTATTCACCTGCAGACATGATGGATCACTGCAAGTCCCAAGCTGTATGCGGATTTTGCAAGAATCAAGTGACGGACTCGTCAATGAGCAGGAAGGAGAAAGGGGATGCCTGCGAACCAAGAACTGGCAAGAGCGGAGTCGCGACCGGTCCACGGAGCTGCTTGGCGGGGGAGGGGCGGCCGACAGCCGCGTGGCTAACCAAATCCAGTAACAGCTGACAAAGTGGAAATGCAGATGGCTCTATTCAGTTTCCCGGTTTCCCTCGTGATGAGAACTATCAGTTTAATTGCATGGGTTGCAATTGACAATGAGCTGATAGGCTGTCGAGTCTCCCATTGACAATTCCACTGACTCTCTTAGGCCGTATCCTTATGTTTATATAGATCGACTGGATAAGGCAATGGTTGAGGTGATGGGACTGCGACTGCCAGTACAGTCTTGTGCCCTGGGTATTACGTATAAGACACGATCTGATGAGTACTCTCGTCCTGAATGCTCGTACTGATTGTGTTTACGATTGTCGAAATGTACGACAGAGAGTGCGTACTGACCAAAATAGAAATAGATGTACGATATGGAAACGAAACAGTTAACAGAACAACAGTGGTATCATCCATTATCCTCATTACTTGAAGACAGGTATACACAAGGACGCTCGACTGGTATCAAATATGTCTGTCCGACACCCGCCCTACCGCACCACATTCCGGATGGCACTCTCCATCCACAACTTCGCGTACTGCCGGTGCAGCCACTCAATGTGCGGCGGCATAGGCGGCCCCTGCGCCTTGCCCAGACCCTGGTAGAAGACGCTCTTGAGCTTGAACTCGGCCACGCCCTCGTCCGGCTTGACAGCGACGCCCATCTCGAACAGGCCGTCAGAGGGTCGGACGTCGCGTTTCAGCGGGGAGTCGCCGCATCGCACAACGATGCGGTCGTCGGTGTGTTCAATCACCTCGAAGTGGTCGGTGATCTGGGTGCCGACGGGGTAGGACGAGGTGCGCAGCTCATGAGGGGACCAGAGCTGGTGGGCCGTCTGGGGGCCTTTGTACTTGCGGGCGAGGTATTCGCGTTGGAAGGCATAGCCTACGAATCACACAGAATTAGCCAATGCCTCCCTCTAGACAGAAATATCGATATCGATCTTCTCACCAAACCCGCCCCAGACACCCGCACAGAACGCCTCGACCAGCTTCCCCTTCTTCTCCAACAGCTTTGGGTCGATCTGCGACAGCGGCACCTTGCGCACGCAGACGTCATGGATGGTCTCGTTCTGCTCCGGGTTGTACTTGCGGTACCAGGACGACTGGAACAGGGCGTCGGTCGTCGGGAGCGGCTCGACGGTGGAGTTGCGTGTCCAGACGAAGAAGGCGCCGACCGTGGCGACGCCGCCGTAGGTCGTCAGCTTGACGAGGCGGGTGATCAGGCCCATTGTCGTTTAGACAGATGATTGAGTGTGGTTAGAAAAGGAATAATGAGAGGGGAAATGTTCACAGAAGAGGGAGGCGTGTTAGGCCGATACTCCGGACTGCCAAGACTCCGCAGTCGGCGATCCTCCGAGGTGGTTGCGGAAACAGGATAAATTCCGGAAGGCTGGATTTTGTCAAAAGAATTGAAATTGAATAGTCCGTAATTTTGGCAATAGTTATCTTGCAAAATATCTATAGCCTTAGTTTGGAGATGGCCATGTTTTTCTGTGGTGACCGTTAGTACGCTGCGGGTATATATTTTCGAGGATATACTGTATTTGTAGTTGCCGTCAACCACGCGATACAATTTGTCTACAATTCAGTCTTTTTCCTTCGACACCAAAACATTTCATTTTAGCCTGTCACTGAAAGAACCAACTATTGATTGGTTCTTTATTTCAATTTTTTTTAACCAACACCTATCCAGTCCATTGTTTGCATAGCATTACTCCGTACTCTGTACTATATCGACGCACGGACCACCACCGATCCCTTGTCCACGTTCCATCTCCCGATAGGACAAACTCTCCTCTGCAGACGATCACAGCCCAGCCCACCTCATGCTGATCCCCTTCATTCTGCTGCTCTTCTTGGTGACTGTCCCTCTGTACGTCATCTACAAGCCTCCCAGCCTGGTCATCCGCTACCTGCAGCGTCGATGGCCCGACGTCCTGTAGCATGTGCCCACAGCTAAGAAGCTCGTCGCGCTCACCATCGACGACGGGCCGTCCGAGTACACGGAGGAGATACTGCAGATCCTCGACGCGAACGATGCCACGGCGACATTTTTCATCATTGGCGCTCATGTCCCTGGCCGCGAGGCGATCCTCCACGACCTGATCCGGCACGACAACGAGCTCGCCAATCATGCGATGCACGACGAGCCATCGCGCGCGTTGAGTGAGACGCAGTTGGTCGAGCAGATCAAAACTGTACAGAATATGATCCACAAGGCCTACGCTGTTGCAGGCAGAGAGCAACCTCCGACCAGGTACTTCCGCCCCGGATCGGGCTTTTTCAGCACGAGGATGCGCCAGATCGTCGCGCAGCTGGGTCATCGTCTTGTCCTGGGCAGTGTTTACCCGCACGATCCGCAGATCCCGTTCTGGCGGGTCAATGCCGCGCATATCCTCAGCATGGTGCGGCCGGGGAGTATCATCATCTGTCACGATGGCAGGCGCTGGACGGCGCCGATGCTGCGGAGGGTCATCCCGGAGTTGAGGAGGAGGGGGGTATCGCATTGTGACGGTGACAGAGCTGTTGAGAGAGGCATCGTTATTGACTTGTTGAAGTCGTTCTTTTCCTGTTCTTCCTGTCAGGTCTGGACTCAATGTGACAGATCGATGGCGCGCAGTACATACAATTCCTAGGAGTCTTCGTTTATTTCTATCACAGACAAGACATCA
Source organism: Rasamsonia emersonii CBS 393.64 (assembly GCF_000968595.1). Classification (NCBI taxonomy): domain Eukaryota; kingdom Fungi; phylum Ascomycota; class Eurotiomycetes; order Eurotiales; family Trichocomaceae; genus Rasamsonia; species Rasamsonia emersonii. Next base: position 30,897 of record NW_013563311.1, read on the forward strand.
GTGTGCCTGATGATGGCCACTGCAGAATATCTATAGAATTCCCTAGCTGGGCTGGGTTAAAAAAATAGAAAGAAGTTATTTAACCCCGATATTTCCAAGAATATCGTCATTGGCGTGCTTTTCGTATCGCATCTCTCTGCCTTACCTACTATACCTTAAATCTTTTCATAATATAGATATTAGAATATATACATTAGAATATATACTAAGATCGTTTCGACAGTATACGTCTGGTGTTAGACTTGATTACTTTAGCTTGGTAACATCTGTACAGAGTAGTTTCTTCCTTTTTTGCTTCAGTAGATTTTTTTTTTAAAAAAGGCCCCTTATTTTTCGCTTTCTTCTCTCTCTTTTGTAAATTGATCATGTTATGACGTGATGTGATGTGGTATAGTCAAAGCGAAATGGAATCAAAAAAAAAAAAGGAAGGACAAAAGAAAAAGAAATACACAATTAAATAAAAAGAAAAAAAAAAGAAAGGAATGATATTCAAAAGTCATAATTTCTAGTTTCAATGACTCATGAACAGAATTCTATCTCGAATAATATTCTATTCGATTTCCTGGTCTTTCTTGTATGGGACTTGGGCATTCTGATTACAACTCTATCCAGCGAGCAGCTCGAGCTAGCTAAACGGTCGCGATGACCAGAAACTATGTTATGACTTCCAGATACATACATGCCTCCATGGGTCGATGTTGTCCATCGAATTGAATTCGAACCTCAATTGATGACCTGCATACAAACTGGAAATGCGGGGAACGCAAACGGCCCGCTATTAGCGCAGAATTCAATTACAAGCATCGATCTAATGAATCCGCAATTATGATTGGCTAGTCAATTGACTGGCCCACTCTTAACTTACTTAGTTATCGATTGCGGATGACATAAGAATAATTACCTATCCACCAGCATCTTTACTCTTCGAGCAAAGTGATACACAACATGCCTCTTCCAGCAGACTACCTTGACAAAGTCTACGCCGGGGTGCTGGGCAAGGTGATAGGGGTGTATTTGGGCCGGCCATTCGAGGGCTGGACACACGAGCGCGTCCTGGCCGAGCTGGGTCCCATCCGGTACTATGTGCAGAAGGATCCGGATCGCGTGGTGGTGGTCGACGACGACGTGTCGGGGACGTTTGTGTTCGTGCGCGCGCTGCAGGAGCATGGAGTCCGAGCGGATCTCTCGTCCGAGGCCATCGGCAAGACCTGGCTGAACAATGTCATCGAGCGCCGCGCCGTCTTCTGGTGGGGAGGAAACGGCATTTCGACGGAGCATACCGCGTTCCTCAATCTGAAGAAGCGCGGTATCCCTGCCCCTCTGAGCGGCAGTATCCAGACGAACGGCAGGACGGTCGCAGAGCAGATTGGTGCCCAGATCTTCATCGACGGTTGGGCTATGGTCGCTCCTGGAAATCCGGCCCTGGCAGCGCAGCTGGCTGAGTTGGCTGCCAAGGTCAGCCATGACGGCGAAGCTGTTCACGCAGCCAAGCTTCTGGCTGCCATGGAGGCCGAGGCCTTCGTCTCCAAAGACGTCAACCGTCTGCTAGACGTCGGGCTGAAGTTTGTGCCAGCCGATTCTCTCATCGCGCGGTTGGTCAACGATATCCGCCAGTGGGCGAAGAGCGATGGCGACTGGAAGAAAACGCGGCAGAGGATCGAAGAGAGGTACGGATACGACAAGTTTGGCGGGATCTGCCATGTCATCCCCAACCACGGCCTGATCATTCTTGCGCTGCTGTACGGCGGGCATGACTTCCACACAGCCATGCACATCGTCAACACGTGCGGGTGGGACACGGACTGCAATTCGGGCAATGTGGGCTGTCTGGTTGCTATCATGCACGGCCTGGACGCGTTCGAGGGAGGGCCTGACTGGCGCGGTCCGGTGGCAGATCGGATCATGATCTCTAGCGCTGATGGGGGCTACTCGATCAACAACGCGGCGCGGATAGCATACGACATTGCCAACTTGGGTTGTCAGCTCGCTGGAGAAGCGCCTCTCCCGGCTCCGAAGGACGGCGCCCAGTTCCATTTCACCCTGCCGGGGAGCGTGCAGGGGTTCCAGGTGACTCGTCATGCCCTGCTGCCGGACCTTGTCCGGGTCGAGCAGGCGCTGGACGACGAAAAGAGGCCTGGACTGGCAATTCGGCTCCATGGTCTGACAGACGCAGTGGATTCAGTCGAGGCGCTGACGCCGACGTTCACGCCTGTCGAAGCGGTGGACACGAAGACGTACGAGCTCATGGCATCGCCTCTGGTGTATCCGGGCCAGAGGGTCGAGGCCGTTGTGCGAGCAGAGAAGACAAACACAGCTCCTGTCAACGCGCGGCTGCGACTGAAGGTATACGGGCCAGACGATGATCTGCACACGGCAGCCGGTCCATCTGTGTCGCTGCATCCAGGGCAGGAGGAGACACTCGCCTGGATCATTCCCGATTGCTGGGACAGCCAGCCGATTCAGCAGCTAGGGCTTGCGCTGTGCGTGCCCGATGGCGGACGCCGTGTCGACGGCACAGTGTGGCTAGACCGACTAGGCTGGAAGGGCGCACCACGTCAGACGCTGAAACGTCCAGTTGCAAAACCGCAGGAGGGACATTTCTGGCACCGGGCCTGGGTGAACGGCGCGAGCACGTTCCAGACAGAGCTTCCGGGCAGCGGATTCTGCATCGCGCAGGACAGCGGCGAGGGCATCATCGCGTACGGGACACGCGAGTGGAAGGATTACGTGGTGTCTGTCCCACGCCTGATCGTCAATCTGGGCACGGTAGCAGGCGTCGCCGTCAGAGTGCAGGGCCTGAATCGGTACTACGCCGTGATGCTCCTGTCTGGACCACCCCGGCGGATCGCACTGGTCAAGGCGCGAGACGAGCAGAGAGCCGAGCTTGCCAGCGCGCCGTTCGACTGGACGCTCGATACTGCTTACGAAGTCACCGTGTCGGTCGAAGGGAATGCCATTACTGGTCGGTTAGAAAATTGGGGCCCGGTCCTGCAGGCTGTCGATGGGGAGTATGCGGGAGGAGGAATTGGGTTGGTTGTTACGGACGGTTCTGTGGTTGCGGATCAGTTTGATATCGCGCCGGTGCGGTAGTATAATTTGCATGAAGAAAGGTCAAATGAGAATATGATAAAGCAACTGCAGTCCATTAACGTATCTAGCTACTGGGTCTGTATGTACGTACATACATGCGAAACAGAACAGGTAATATAGCTATTAACTTAGATCCACAGAGAATAGCTTCTTTTCGTGCTTCCACCTACGCTATACATGACTATCATCCAACAGATTGTACCTAGCAAACTGCCGCGGAGGGACCTTCTTCTCGAACAGAATATCGAGCTCCTCGAACGTGCGGCCCCGACTCTCGGGCAGTCGGAACCAGCACCAGCCGTAACACACCAGATTGATGGCACCGAAAAGGAAGCCCGCCTTGCCGCGCCAGTCCGCCTGGTCGCTGTTCAGCATGTAGGGCATCGCGACGGTGAAGACGATGCTGGCGAGGGCCTGGACTGCGGTCGCGATGGCGATGGTCCGCCCGCGCAGCCGCGTCGCCGAGATCTCGGAGATGATGACGAAGCACACCGGGCCGACGGTCATCTGGTAGATGAAGGTCCAGATGTCCATCAGCGAGGCCTGCGCCCAGACGACGGGCGACTGGTTGCGGCCAAAGTCGAGGAAGCCGATGACGAAGAGGATGATCGTCATGAAGATCATGCCCGTGTTGTATATAGTTCGGCGGCCAAACTGGAAGCGTCAGAAGACTGCCCTGAATAAGAGGATTTTTACTTACGTATAAGATTAAGAGCCACGAGAGACAGGTTCCAACGAACCCCAGAGCGGTGTTGCCCACGCCCACTGTCAAGGATTAGCGTTGACTATATTATATACGGTTTGACGAGAGACTGACTGTTGAATGACTCGGTCGAGTCCAGCCCGGCCATTTCGAAAAAGAAGTTTGCATACGCAATTAGCGGGTTTCCCCCGATGACCTGGATCAGGTACACCATGACCGAGATCTCCGTGCGAAAGAGGTTCACGCCCTTGAAGCAGTCGAAGTACGTCGTCGTCGCTTCGATCTCCCGCTCGAGGAGATCCGTGTGCTCAATCATATTGACGAGCGCGTCAATATCCGGACGGTATTTGGCAGACGAGAGCCGCTTGAGCGCAGCACGCGCATCCTCCTTTCGGCCCTTGCGGACCAGCCAGTATGGACTTTCGGGCGCAAAGATCAGCCCGACGAGCAGCACAGCCGGCCAGACCCACTGGATAGCAAAGGGCGCCTTGTACGCCCACTCGTCAAGCCGGCTCTGGAACCCGGCAGAGCAGCCTTGCGCGACAAACTGGCCGATCACAAAGGCCAGATTCACAGCAGCAGTCAGGACGCCGCGCAGCGCCAGCGGACAGATCTCTGACGCATAGGTCGGGGCGATAACGACGTAGAAGCCGTAAGCCAGCCCGCCCAGTATCTCTCCAGCACAGAGCATCCTAATCGAGGTGGAGAAGAACTGGACGAAGACGAAGCCGACGGACCACAAGCAGCAGAGGGCCAGCGTCAAGCGGCGGCCAAGCCGTTCGAGCGGCCAGCCGCAGGCGAGGGCGCCCAGAATCTGGCCGATGGGGTTGCCCTGGAGAGGTCAGATTGGTCGCAACAGGAGAAAGACGGCAGATCAATTGGTCCTACCATCCCCAAGGCCGTCTGCCACGGGGCAGAGATGATGTACGACCCTTGATATTCGTAGCCAAAGCGCTGCTGGAAGGCGGGCATGGCATAGAAGGACGTGACGAGCTGGGCGTCGAAGCCGGCCATGACGACGGCAATGCAGAAAAACAGCGCCCAGGCGACAGCGGTGGGATACTGGCGCACGGCGTCCCAGAACTTCAGGTCGTGCTCGGCGATGGTGATGTCGCGGGTCGCGTCGATGGCGAGGATGTCGCCTTTGCGCAGGTCGGCTTCGGCGGCGGCATGGTCACGCGACGGACGCACGTCGTCCTGGGGGGTGATCTTCTTGGTAATCGAGTCCTCCTGGGCCATGCTGTGTTGATTCATCAGCTACAGCAGCTACAGAGCAGAGGAAAGACAACATATCGCTGGAAGATAATGTGGCCTGGCTGGGGGATCTCGTGGCATGCAGATAGGAGACAAGCAGCATCCCCATGGGGCCTAGTCTGTGAGATAGCAGCAACCAGCCAGTAGAAACAGCGCATTTGCTGACACTTTGAAGCTTATCAGGAAAAGGAGAGCGGGAGCGGGCCGTGATTGGCTGCAGACCTCCCTAATCAGTGGATTTTGCGGGGTAAGGTTGAGCTAGTCCTGAACAGGTAATTCAATACTTATCACACAGACAGTCAAGATATTTCGAAGATTGACTTTAGAAGTCTATAAGAGGATCGTCGAAATTCTCCATGTTAGTAAACCGTCGACAATTAGAGATGGAACGAATAGAACACCCGTATCTTTATATCTTCCTTACAAGATCTTCCACGTGACCATTGGAAAACAAAACCAAGTATATCAAGAGAATATAACAAGGAAACTCTTAATTGTGATAACTTTAATTTTTAAATCAGAGTCACTGGTACGATTTAATCTTCGTATAAGCTTATTTTCCAACGTTATCCAAATTCCCCAGGAGCAATCTGGGCTCTGTTTGTATTAATACATTTCTTCCTGCCGTAGACATCGAAGTAAAAATTTTAGGATGAGAAAGAATGAGAGAAAGATCATGAGCTGTTCAAATTTATGCCATGTCCATGTTTTTGATTCGGGCCAATTGGGATCTATCGGTCAAGATAAGATCACGTTGCGACAGATACATTCGCCGTATCATGCTGTCGTAGCAGACGGACTATGGCCCAGTGTCTCTGTTCTGCTGCCCATGCCGCTGGTGTTTTACCCCTAGTATCTCTCGAGTTGGGATCAGCGCCTTTTGCAAGCAATAGCTTGACTACTGCCTCGTGGCCTATGTGCTGCTGCCCATGACAGTGGTGTCCGATTGAGCGCATCGCGGCTGTCAGGATCAGCCCCCCTAGCAAGCAATAGCTTTACTACTTCCTTGTGCCCATGTATGGCTGCCCATGAGAGTGGTGTTCGATTGTACCTATCGCGGCTCTCAGCATCAGCCCCCTTGGCAAGCAATAGCCTGGCTACTGCCTCATGCCCCTCTGATGCTGCCCGTGATAGCGGGGATTGATGAAATTGTCGGTCTTGCTGGTTAGGATCAGCACCCTTCGCGAGTAATAGCTCGGCTACTCCCGCGTGCCCCAGGTGTGCTGCATATAATAGTGGTGTTCTATCAGAGCCTTCTTTCCCGTCAGGGTCAGCACCTTCTGCAAGTAGCAGCTTGATCATTCCCTCATGTCCATGGCATGCTGCCACACATAGGGGTGTCCGAAGAAATTGGTCTTCAATGTCAAGTTCCACACCTTTTGCAAGTAATAGCTTGACAATTGACTCGCGTCCATTTTTAATAGCCTCTAAGAGCGCTATCCCAGTACGATGGTCCTTGGGATCAACACCATTCTGAAGAAAGAGCTCGACAACTGCCTGATGACCATGCTTTGCGGCCATCGACAATGGGGTTTGCCCAGTCGTCTCTGCAGAGTTTGGGTTAGCACCCTTCTGAAGCAGCAGCTTCGCAATGGCCTCGTTCCCCTGTTCTGCGGCATACGACAGAGGGCTCCGCTGTGTCAGGCCATTTTGGAACTCTGCAGCGACTCCATCATCAAGCAACAGCCTGACAATAGTCTCATATCCATTTTGTGCTGCAGATCTCAGCGCATCCTCGCGTATACGGTCGGTTATGTTGTCTGGATCAATCAACTTTTTCGAGCTCAAGCAATAATAGCCTGACCGCTGCCTCCTGCCCATGTCCTGCTGCGTAAGACAGCGCGGTGCGCCCAAACCAGTCATCAAGGTCCAGACCAGGGCTCTTGGCCAGCAGCATCTTGATTATCGACACATGTCCGTTCATCGCTGCATTCGATACTGGCGTCCGGCCATCCTCGTCCTGGAAGTGCGGATCGGCCCCTTTCTCCAGGAGTAACTTGACGATTGCCTCGTGGCCGTTCATGGCAGCGTACGACAGGGCACTGCGGCTGAACGGATACTCATACTCTGACCAACACCTTCCCCTGGCCGCATCGTCCTCAACCCCAATCGCCCGTCGATTGTCATCCCTGGCGGCGCTGGCACTGCTGGTGGTTGCACCTCAACTCCTGCCTTCAGCGCCTTGTGAACGGTCCCATGGCCTGCGGCCCAGAGCAAGGCAGAGCCATTGAAGCGCCTGGCATTATAACGATAGAGATAGGGATTCACGACCGCGTAAAAGCGACGACCTGTTTGGGTCAAGGCATTGATATCTCTCTGCGATTCGAGACACGTTGCTATCGAGAGGAATAGTTCATTTGGGAGATCAAGCAGTGACATTGTAGCGTGTGAAGGTGTGTGGTGATGGTTGAAGAGTACAGCAGGAGTTGCGGTAAGCTCGCTTTGTTCGTTCCTGGCCCGAGCGGGGTACCAAGTACGGCACGCCATTGCGGTCATCTGAGAAATATAGACACATGGCTTGCTAACTAACACCGATTAAAAAATGCGCATAATATAAATAACTACAAATAGAAATGTTAGATGCAAAATTTCCTGTTTTTGCTTTGTTGGGTGTGTTTTTAGAAGCTCAATGTTCTCAATTAGACGTAAGACACATAATAGTAATGTTCCTTTCTCTGTATACTTTATCCTACCGGAACTTAATTACCAATTTAGTATCGTGAATTATTACCTCGATTTATATTGCTATTCTGATTCTATTAAATGTCCGGGCAGACAGGCGGAGAGGTATTTCATCCAGGTCGTTAATTGGCCTCACAGCCCCTGTAGCCAATAGGACCTAGGACATTGCTAATCTCCAGACTGTGAAGAATCTTCCAATTTTAGATGTCGAGGCAAGCTGGCAGTAAATTATTTTGTCTTTTTCTTCCACTTTTTTTTTTTAACGCTAAACAATTTTGATTGACTGTATTGACGAAACATAGTATTTAAAAACTTCATAGCTACAGGTAGGCAATTATCAAATTTATCTCTAAGTGATAGTGCATCTAGGCTGGAATTGACTCATTTGAACTGTACTATACTTTGAACTCATGACTAATTGCTTTCATTTGAAGGGAAGAGGTGTATATTAGGGTTATATGACACCCGTTAATAAATTCGCAATTGCTCAATTACGACTAAATTCAATAGATATTTTAGTTACTATTCTCGGAATTTAAATTCGGTACTATTAATGGATATGATTTTATTGGACCAGAATTACTGGACCAATTTACTCCGTAATATTTTATTTCGATAAAGATGGCACTTACGATGCTCGACTGTACTGGCTATCAGCTGGACGAATTGGTTATCTCTGTGCTTTGCCATTCCAAGTTCCATGACGACAAAAGAACATGCATTCGGTGCTATATGATGTGGATGAGATACTTGATTCCTTCCTGAAGTTCAATTATGTGCATCGGCACACCCCGCTTCCCCACCATGCGGATCTTGGATTCCTACACAACGCTCCACCACTGGAGAATTACACCACAGCGCCATAAAAAACCAACGGATCGATCCTTAAACCTGCAGAAGACTATCCACTCGGATGAATACCGACGAATCCACAGACTCCATGACTGTGGAACAGCCGCAGCTTTACGTCGCACGCGATGTCGGAGAGAACGCCGATTCGCATAGGGCAAGAGCCAAGCCCTCCGTCATCAGTTAACGCGTTGCTAATATATAGCTAAGCTGAGGAGGTGAGATCTGCCAAGATTTTCTTCTCCAGAGTCAGCCTGTTCGAGTAGTGTCTGGCACGTCCAGACTACGTTTAGGAGCAACGACACAGCAAGCAATATGGCTCTCCCACCGAACTGCGAGGTGAGTGATACGATACGCTTTTATCCATTGAATTCAGCACATAATTCTGCGGCTCAAGACTAACCCTGCCAGCGATATCCCCGCACAGAAGTCGCGTCGAACAAACCAGAATTCTTCCGCGCCGCCGCCGCAAAGAACCTGCCCAACGGCGGCTTCATCATCTACGATGACACCTTCCTCTCCATCCTAGGCCCCGCGCCAGAGCTGGACGTCATCGCGGAGAACGACGCGTACCCGTTCGCGCACGAGGCAGGCGTCTACATCCCTGCGCACGACGAGGTCTGGATCACGAGCAACCAGTTCAAAGTCGCGGGGAAGAAGAAGATCCAGATCGCGAAGCTCAAGCGGGTAGGTGGCGGCGGGTCGAAGACGTTCACGGTCGAGGAAGTCGACCCCGGCATCGAGATGGCCAACGGCGGAGTCAACTACCGCGAAGGAGTGCTCTTCTGCGAGCAGGGCACGTTCACGAACCCCGGCGGGCTGGTGTACATGGAGGCGACACCGCCGTACCGCACGCAGACCATCATCAGCAACTACCACGGGCGGTGGTTCAACTCGGTCAACGACGTCGTGGTGCATTCCGACGGGAGCATCTGGTTCACGGACCCGACGTACGGCTACGAGCAGGACATCCGGCCGCGCCCGCAGCTGCCGAGCCAGGTGTATCGGTACGATCCCAGGACGGGCGACGTGCGTGCTGTTGCGGATGGGATCCGCAAGCCGAATGGCCTGTGCTTTTCGCCTGATGAGAAGACGCTGTATATCACTGATACGGATGCGGTGCATGGCGAGGGGGTTTATGAGCCGGATCGGCCGGCTTCGATGTAAGTATTTTCTGCTGTTTATATCTCGTCCATTTCTCTCTCTTCTTTTTGTTGAACACCAAACTAACAACTCAGCTACGCATTCGACGTAATCTACCTCCACGGCGCCCCCTTCCTCGCCAACAAGCGGCTATTTGCCATGACGGACTGCGGCATCCCAGACGGTATCAAGTGCGACACCGCGGGCAACGTGTACAGCGGATGCGGGGACGGCGTGCACGTCTGGACGCCGGGAGGCAGTCTGATCGGGAAGATCTACGTGCCGGGGGGCTGTGCGAATTTCTGCTTCGGGCCGGCGGGGGAGATGTTTCTTCTGAATGAGCATAAGGCGTGGAGGGCGAAGTTGGCTGATCAGACAAGGGGGGCGTTGTTGGGGATATAACATAGAATGATTGCCATGGAACTGTCTAGGTACAGTACGTCGTAATAGGAAATTCCCAATCGAATAGCATTGCTAAATTGATACTGCGATGTCTATTCATGTCTCGATAATACCGCAGTACGGAATACAATAGGTAAGGAATAATAATTCAACTTCCTTGACCCGACTACTTCCTCAAACCACGCCATGCTCAACATGACAGACCGAGTCCGTCTTGGTCCCATCATCCACCAGCGTCGTAAGATCATCCGTCTTCGAGAACAGCCTATCCACATCCTCCAGCTGCAGCCCCTTAGTTTCAGGATAAAAGAAGTAGATGCACGGCACCCAGCAGGCGTTGAACACGGCAAAAATGATATATGTCTTCCAGCCGATGTTTTGAATTGACGCTGCATCGTGTCGTGTCGTATCGTATTAGCAGGGTATGATTCTGATATACCGTACGTCAGGTACTTACGAGGCGTGATTTGCACAACCATGTAGTTGAAGATCCAGTTCGAGGCTGTGGAGACGGACGACCCTCGCTGCCGAAGACGCAGGGGAAGAATCTCCGATCTTCAGGCGGCAGTTAGTTGTCTTCGCTGTGATTATCCGGAACCGGATGAGTTCTCACGGATACACCCAAACAGTAGACTGAAAGCCCACAGCAAAAGCACCAAGGTACACAAACAACATGGCCGACGCAGCGATGCCTGCGGGTCTGGATATGGGAGTGTTGTACTGTACTTGGTAGATCAACGCTGCTTGCACGGCCATGACGGCGCCCATGAGGCCGATCATGGACATTAACTGATAGAAGTTAGTGTAGGCCAGAAAATAGGGTCAGGGATACAAACTAATGGTCGACGACCAACACGATCGATCAGAAGGTACGGAATGAACGAGGCGACGAAGAACCAGGTGTTCAGATACCCGGACATGAGGCCAGCCATGTGGGTAGAGAATCCGACGCTGTTCTGGAAGAGCGTGTTCGCATAGTCTGCGGCATCATTAGCACAGTTAGAAGAATTGATTTTGAGGGATCTGCAAATATCATGGATATGTTTACAAAGTACCGCGTTATTCCCCCCCAGCTGCTGCATGATCTGGATTCCGCACGCAAGCAGAAACCTGCGTCTACTTTTGATGATGTCGCTCTTGAGGATATCCTTCCAGGTCCCAGCGCCAAGCGTCCTTTCCACAGCAACAGCCTGGACGATGTCCCGGTGAAGCCGCAAGATATACTCTTCCGACTTGCGGTGCTGGAAGAGTCTCCTCAAAACCATGAGCGAGTCCTCCGGTCGATCGTGATTCGCGTACCACCGCGGCGTGTCAGGGACCAAAGGCAGGAGCAGAAGCTGCAGACACAGAAAGAAGCATTGCAGGATGGTAGGAACGCGCCAGGCAGCGCTGGTGGGGATGTTGGCGAAGGCGAAATCGATCCAGTAGACGAGCATGATGCCGAAGTTGAGTGTGGAGATTTGCATGCAGACGACTAATTTCCTCAGCATACGTACAAAGAGGGCCATATGTTAATGGGAATGACGTACAGACTCCTCGGCTGCCCTGGGGCGAAAACTCGGATTGAAAGACCGGCGTCGTCGAGTTGATAAAGCCCATGCCGATACCGGATACAATTCTGCCGACGATGAGCTGTGCACGCGAGTAGGCCGTTGCTTGGAGGATGGCGCCAACGATCATGATGGTCGAGCCAGTGGCAATACTCTTGCGACGACCGAGGCTTTCCCCGACGAGGGACGTAATGACAGCGCCGACGAAGGCTCCAACTACGCCAGAAAAGTATCAGCATTGTGCTAATAGTCTTGCCATGTTAAAGTAGCAAAACTGGCCTTCGTAAATCGCGACAAAGACACCGATCATGGTCGCGCTCGGATTCCCAAAGCTCGCCGCAAACTGAGGTCCGTTGACTGCTGGGTATCAACTTCACTATATTAAGATATCACGGAGAGAATGAACTCACCAAACCCGCCCATCAAGCCGTTGTCGAAACCAATCATCAAAAAGCCAAGGGACGTGATGGTGGTGACGACAGCCAGCAAGGATCTGCCTTTGAGGGGGAGCATCGTGCGTAATCTTTCCAAATAGAGAAAAGAGAACCTAAGTTTAGGGTTAAGGATACTCGTTGCTGGAACTAATTAACCAAAATTTCTAGATGGAATCCGGCATAGAAGTTTTAACGAGAGGATCTCAGGATGCCTCTACTTAACAACCGGATAAATAATCTGTCCTACATACTTCATTTCTAGGTACCCCGTCCTTTCCGGGGAAACGCTGGTTGCCTGGATATGCGGGGGTTAGTGTCTAAAAGTAATGCGAGGGGTTAGCTTATTCCACGAAAATCAGCTAAACTACCAGCTAAACTACCTTGGTACTTTCACACGAAAATGTATCTCCTTCACTGCCGTTTTCTGACTAAGCCCAGCATTGTTGTACGTATTCTCTTCAACATCTAGAATACAAGCCTTCTAGGTCTCGCTTCGCTCGACTGATTTGAAGAGAGAAAATACCTACCTGGTTACAGTATGCCAAGGACTTTGTATCTCTGAGGGAGGCAATCCACTACTTCCCAGGCGGGCTCCCCACCTATATATTCCTCACTATATATTATTATTATTTCTCATGCTTTAGTAGTAGTCCTTGTCATCTACTCTCTAGCCGGGCTTACTAACTATATCTCTTGTTATAATCTCTTTTTGCCATAACTCTAGCTATATCCCTTTCCTAATATCTATGTACAGAGGTACGTGACAGTATACAAAAACGGAAATTAATATTTTTATAGTAGAGGTGATTACATCATCTCCTATTCTGGTCGTTGATTGCGGCTGATATGACTCCCAGACTGAAAACATGATTCTCAAGATTCTTTAGTCCTCTGTTAGCTTTGCAAATAAACCAACCCAGGAACAGAGTAAGTGATACTCTAAAGCTCACCTTTACTGCATAAAATCCAATTATAGTTGTCTCGGGTGTTATTTCTAGCTTTTTAAATTGCAGGTTTTCTTGTTTTTCTGCTTCCTCTCTCGTTCTGAGCTCCCGGGCGCCATGGTCTTGGAACAACCAAAACCTACCACGATTCGTAGAAACTGAATACCATTAGCATTCGGTATCAAACTAGATATATCTCTGATATTTGTGTAATGCCATTCTTTCCATACCATATAACGTTGTGGAACCCCTTGACTGAAGTGTCGGTAACAGGCTTCATCATTAGAATAGTGTTGGACAGCAACATATACAGCATCAATAATTTCCCCATCTGGCCATCGACAGAAAAGTTGCCTCGATCTGAAAACTCCCATAGATTAGGAATAGACGGATCATAGCCAAGGTGAAAGACAATCCTCGGATCTTCCTCATGGTTGTAGTAAACCCCCATACGGTATTCGAGCATATTGACCGATATTGCGGTTAAGGAGCGAAGTTCTCGACCATTGGCGCCACCAAAAAGAGTCCAATATAGAGGTCGATAGCCGGGAACCAACGGATCCTCTCCGAGGAAGGACATCTCATTCAAGCATAAGCTTGGCTCAGGAATTTTGGGGTACCACACTGCGTTCTGCCGTAGATAATCGATCTGAGGTTGTGACTATGCTTGGCGATAATATCCATCCCAGAAATTATACCCACCTACCACAGCTATGTAAATCCACTGTGGGATGTTGAATGGCTGCAACTGGCCAGTGGACTCTTGCATCGAGCAGTGCATAATTGAAGCATAATCACTCATGATTGTCATTGTTGGTTCAACCTAATGAAACAGATCCTCAAATACACTTAGGTTAGTATCATATTGATGATGCTCCTTTACATGAAGTGGCCATCGTGATTTTCAATCACAGTGAGCATGTTGGAGTATACACATGTGTAAAAGATAATGATGTCATGGTAGCGTGGAACATAGAACTTCTCATTAACTAGTGAAGGACCGAGCTTTCTGATCCTGCAACCCCTGTTCTTCCCTGTCACTCCCTGCTACTCCCATTTGCACCTGTTACATATTAATTAATGTTGTGAGTGAGGATTCGCGACATTACCTTGTGCCACTATATGGATCGCTAGGTCTGTTAAATAATTGGTTTTACAGGTAATGATAGTCTTTTTGGCATATCTGATGAATGGTCCTAGCCCATTGCCTTATAGCTTTGTTATGGAATATAAGAGAATATTGCTGCCTGATTGTACCTGTAGATTGATACATTATATGTCTGGTCATAGCGTAAAGACTTTAAGCCCAGAAAGGAAAATGAGAAGTTGTATAACCTCAAATAAGTTTAACAGAGATATCCCTGCTGCCCCAAAATTAAGAGAGGTGAGGCCAAAATTCCACTTTGAGGCTTATACAGTTGGGAAAATATAGCTGGAGGCAGTGCTGGCCAGGCCTAATAGCATGCTGCTCCCGCCTTGCTCACTGTTGCTCCCTTCTGCTCCTCCAGCGCCCAGAACGGAAGTGGTATTTGGTGCGCTACATTTTTGCTTTAAAGTATATAGGTAGATTATGTACTAGGCCGTAATACCATGTCCCAGGTTCAGGTATTCTTCGGAGTTTCTGCTGTGGATCTAAACCTGCATACACTGCTGACATGATTGGTAAGGACAGAGCTATACTAAGTGGTAACATAAGGATTTACAATCAGACAGGTGAGATAAAAGCGATTGTAAGTTTATGAGAATTCCCATTCTGGATTTATTTTTGTTTTCTCCAAAGAGCCTAATATAATGAAAATACATACAGTAATACGTATGGTAATTATCCGATCGATACGAATGTGCAACAGAATTAAGTACTCCATTTGCAATGCAATCTATAGATTGCTAGTCTTTTTTCTTCTAATTATTGTCTCATAATTTACACTACTATTCCATTTATTCAGTATCCTGTATAAGGATAATAAGCTGTCACCATCTTGTTTCTATAGTGTAACTAAGACTCTGGAAATGAGATAGATCAGATAAAAAGATGTCATCTCTTTTATCTGACCGTGAAGTCCGAGAAGAAATACTTTAATCGGAGCATATTCTTTATCAGGATATATCTGATCCTACTATATTGAATTAGTGATCTCGCATTTTATTCCATCCTGATCTTCGCTAGTAACGAGCCGTGACTTCCCAAGGCAGTGCTCTTCACAGTCTTCTAGCTAGCCAACGGCCCCGCAATGCTCGTCGTAATAGGAGCCTGCTCAATCCAAATACCAGACCAGTACCAGTCCTCAGGCGCCGGGTCCGAACCACCGTTGGGCAAACGCAACTCGCCGACGTGCCAGTCTTCAGAATTGGTCGACGTCGCCGCGCTGATGGGCGCCACGACCTGCTGCAGCGGATCCGAGCCGTTGGACGCCCAGAGGCCGACGGTCCCCGCGTCGAAGTCGATGTCGTACGCAAAGTTGTACCAGTTGTCTGGCACCAGTTGCGTCGACCACTGCGTGACGGATTGCACGTCCCAGCGCAGCGTGTTATCCGGGGCGGTTTGTCCGCTCAGCGTGCCGTATTTTATTTCGGTGAAGTGGCTCTATCGTCGATGAGTATGTACAGTACAATACAGTTTAGGAGAGGGGTTAGAGGTAGGCTTGCCTCAAAGAAAGCAATCTGATGCTCGAACGTGTCATTCGGCGGATTCTCACTCGACGCCTTCAGCGAGAAATGATAGTACAAATGGCCTGTGCCGAGATTCTGGGACGTCTGAGGGATGATCTCCGTCCGTTCCATATTCTGTCCTTCCCAGAAGGACGTTCCATCCTGGAAGCAGGATGTTAGCATAGCCTTACTGTACTAAGGGATGGATGTACCGTACAATTGTAATCCTTATGCCCTGCGCATCGCTCGTATCCGCTGGATTCTTGAAATCAGGCGACAGACCCAGATACTCGCTCGTCGGCCCACTGCCGTGGATGTACCATTGCCATGGCTCGATCTGGTTGGACCAGGACCCTGGATGTGTCAATTAGACGGTTGATAGCTATAACGAGGTGACTGTGAATGCAGCAAACTAACACAAATCAAAGTCCGCAACCGTGACGGAGGAATTGAAGATTCCGCTCCAGAGGATATTGCCCGCGCGAGCGGTGGTGAAGAGGATTGGAAGAATGGGGAGGACTGCTGTCTGCTTCATTTTTCGTTTGCCTTAGGGGAGAAGAATTGATTTGGAGCAGAATTATTACACAAGAACTAAAAATCTTTCAAAGAACGCAGTCTCAAGTGACACCACCATCGCATTTATAGTCGAGAGCCATGCCTAGAGTATTTACGGTGGGCTCTTTGGGATTATTGTTTTATGTTTCATTAATCAAGTCGTTAGATTGCTCTAATCCTTTCTAAGTAATACATTGCCTCAAATGTTCTGCAGAGAGGATGACGTTACAGACTTAACTAATAGCAACCTTCTTCGCGACATTCCGCGAGATCGACGTGGAGAAGTCTTGAACAGTTCATGCGCGGAGTTTCGCTTCAACCGGCCAGGGCTTAGCGTCATCGGGGATTAAACCTTTGTTCTAGGTTTTGCTGCAGATTTACGCTAAATGGGTAGCATGTCTCTACTCCGCTGCTGTAAATGAGGCCAGGCCGCAGAACAGAGAAAATAGGTCTCTAGTGTACAGAAAAAAAAAGAATGGAACACAAGAAATAACATTATATGGGAACAAGGTCTTGGTAGCTATTTTTTAAGCTAATAAATAACACCAGCCGCACGAGTTGCAGTATCTTATTCTGAGTGATAGCTATGCCATGTACTGCACCTAAGGCGCCATGAGGACATTTATCATTTAAGAAACAGACGCAATGTATTAGTCAATTGCGTATTGCTAGTTCCAACTAGCCTCATCAGCACATCAGAATCGCTGGAATTAAAATTGATGTAAGAATTCCTGTACGAGTTCCTATACGCAGGAGTTCATAATTTACTGGTGAGCATGAGATATTTGGATTCACCTATGAACTTTAGCAGCCAGAGATCTGAATCAGCTGTCAAATCCACGAAATGTCGACACATGTCATATGTGGTTCAACAGCTAATGACATCAATACAAACGCAGTCACTCGATAGTCTCAGCAAGCGGCGTAACACCACAGGGTTTCGATTTCGTCTTCTGAATAATCCTTCGGCAAGAAGCAATTCTACATATTCCAGGTATGGTCACGTAGCAGCTTGACGACATCCTCATAACCCATTTTAGCTGCATAGTCTGATGCTGTCCTGTGATTGGAATCTTCGATATTGACGTCAGCACCATGATCAATCAGCAGCTTGGCAGTCTCTATATCCCCTCCTGCGGCCGCATCATGCAATGTCGTCATTATAAATGTAGTTTGGCATTTATTTTGATGCCATTCTTGTGCAGGTGCTCGACAGTATTTTTATGCCCCTGCTCGGCTGCATGGTGCAATTCTGTCCATTTACAGTCATCTTTGACGTTGATGTCAGCATTATCTTCGATCAACGAATGGACAATGTCTCTTTGCCCCTGTCCGCTGCAAAGAGCAGTGACAGATCTCTAGATGAAGCATTGCTTTTCTCGAGCAGCATCACTATCACCGCGAGGCATCCCTCAATCCCACACGACCCGTTCGACGGTCTGGTTTTGCTGGAGCCCGGAGCTCGAGCTGGACGCTTTTTCCACGTCCTTCGAGGGGGCATCCCCCGTCTTGTCCTTCGTCTCCTCCATGCCAAACTCCGTGTCCAGCTCCGTGCGCAGCGGGATCTCCTTCTCGAACAAGGCTAGTATAAAGGCCACGCTGGAGAACATGACGGAGATATACCACACCCTCTGGAGGGCATCCACGAAGATGCTGATGACTAGCGTGCACACCGCGTCCGAAAGGGTGGCCAGGAAGGCGGCCGTCGCGTGTTCGTAGGCCTGGTCGCCTGACAGCACTGCCCGGACGGCGCCGTCCGAGATGCGGGACGACAAGTCATCGAAGCGGTTGTTGAAGATGGCCGCCGGAATCGCGACACTCCACACGTTGCCAAAGCTGCGGATGAAAGCCCAGCTGGCTGTGGCCGAGGCCTGGTCGCTCTCAGGCAGGCCGGCCTGGAAGGCGGGCAGCAGCGTGTTGAGGATCATGCCGGAGCCAGCGGCCGCGAACATCTGGAAGATGACCCATTCCGCAGTCGAGGTCTCTAGGAGGCTGAACAGGCCCAGCCCGATGGTCACGATGGCGAAGCCCACCAGGTGCAGATGTTTGTAGCGGCCGAACTTGGAGAGCACGATGACGGTTACGACTGCGCCCGGCACGGCCACCAGCACGATCGGCAGCATCTGCACGCCGGAACGGGCAGGGCTGGACTGTAGGACCCCCTGGAAGTAGATGGGTAGGAAGAACATGACCCAGTACAGGAGGATAGAATTCATCAAGGTGTTGATGGCGACGATTGCGCCCATCTTGTGCGCGAAGAGCCGCGGCGGGGTCACGGGCTCGCGAATCCAGGGCGAGCCCTCGATGGCCATGAACAGCGCGATTCCCACCAGGCCAAGCATCAAGGGAACAATGGTGCGCGCATCTGACCAGGGGTAGCGTGAGCCTCCGTATGTCAGGGCATACAGAACAGACACGCTAGAGGCCATGATGACCGCGTTTCCGATGAAGTCAATCCGCCTGACCTTCCGCAGCAACGTCATCTTGTTGGACTTGACCCGCAGGAGCAGGAACAGCAGCACGAGCGTATCGCCGCCTACCGGGAGGTTGATGTAGAACACCCAGCGCCACGTGCTGTGCTGGACGATGGCGCCGCCCACAAAGGGCCCCAGCGACGTGCCTATCGAGTACACGATCAGCACGATGGCGATGTAGTTGCCGCGCTCACGCAGGGGCACCAGGTCCGAGATGATGACGTCCACGATCATGTTGACACCGCCGCTGCCAATGCCCTGAATAGCCCGTGCCACGATGAGTGTCGTGCCATTGTTGGCACCACCGCAGATGCCGCTGCCGAGCGTGAACACAGCCACGATGAACATGGCCAGCCAGCGCCGGCCGAAGATGTTGTCCAGCTGTCCGAAGAGAGGCTGCACAGCCGCGCTTCAAGGTTGCCGCGTGTCAGCCTTGTTCAGTGGCCCGTCAGAGCCGCATGGGGACGCAGGTGGTGAAACAATCACCTGGTGAGGAAGAAGATGTTCGTGATCCAGACGTAGTTGTCGCCGATGTCGAGCTCCCGGACAATAGTCGGCAACGAGGTCGCAACGACGGTGTTCTCAAGTGCTCCCAGCAGGCCTGTAATGCAGAGTGCGACCATGATCGCCCAGAACCGGAAGCCCTTGTGGGAAGGCTGGGAGACATTGGACTCGATATGCTCCTGCGGCGCTGTCGCTTCGAGTGCGCCATTATTATTTCCATCGTGATTGAGCTCTGCTACGTCTGGTCCGCCTGGAGAGTTCATGGAGGGCGGCTTAACGTTGTTGACTTGTCTGACTTCCGCAGCTTTCCTCCAGGTCGGTGAGTGACAGGATGGCTTTGGGCTGCCTGTCTGCATGAATGAGGCGCCCCCCATCTGCAAGAAGCAACAATCCACAATGACATACGTTCTACCAGCAATTGTTGATGTTACCAGCACCCCAACATAAATTGTGTCGGGGGAATTCATTGCAGCCATGTCCGCGCCGTCGGCCTAATGTGTTGCGCCGCCTCCGCGTTGGTCCGCATATTCCTCCCGACTCCGAAGAACAGACAACATTCCTTGTAGATAGAATTATAGGATTAGCCATTGCGCGTCCAGGAAGCAGAAGAAGGGTTTGCACTTCATAGGTTACGTAGTTTGATCCGAACTCGATGCCTTTTGCCATGCCAGCTAGGAGACATTGAAGATGCGCTGGATTTTGGCAAGAAACTCCACCAGCTGGCGTCATCAGAATTGTGCCTAATGAGATAGTCTTCCTGTTGTTCAGCTCATGCCATCATCAACTCACTACCCTATCTTCTATCTGAAAGACAACAGGGTCCACTGCGCATAGCACCGACACTGTAGCAGACTCGCCAAAAAGGAATGACATGACATTCACGTCTTGGGAAATCTGCAACATGCTGAGCCCTTCAACGACCTCCATTTTTCGTATCTGAGGCCGCTGGCGAGAATCCGAAATGGTATACCCTCGACGTGACAAAGATCGTCCAGGACTTCTTCCCAGGGTACGTGGACCTTAAAGACTCTGGTCTGCCGAATCTGGTGCAGCGGCGCAAACAGGGGTAGGATTACTTCTGGCACATAGAAATAAAATCTGGGCCAATCTAAGTGTATCTGCAGCTCTTCAAGGCCAGTCATGCTGGCCAGCACACGACAGGTCTCTTCCCAGGTGTCTACATCGTAACCGGGATGGTCTCTCCTCTTTCTGTAGTAGCGAGGTGGAAAGTTGTATACAAGCTCCACGGTCCGGATCCGGTTCAGCCGTGATGGCAGGACCGTTTGTGACATGTACACGATGGCATCTGCGTGGTTGAAGCTGAAGACGTTGCCCTCGTAGAGCAGGTTCACCGTCTCGGTGTATCTAGCCAGTCAGCGAGATGGACAAACAGATCCTTCGGGGCTGGACTACATCACACGGCAGGTTTGGAGCAGAGGCAGGAGGTTGGCCTCGACGGCCGGAGATTCCGGGTATTGACCCGAGTAAAAGCCAACCTCACCATTGTGGCGAAATGCCATCATTGAGTCACGGCCCCAGCAGCGATTCTGGCAGCATGGAAGGTCAGGATCCTCGCCGCACTGAATGGCGACCAGCTTGCGGCGGCTGCCACGCACCACGTGCAGCCTCCATCCCGAGAGCACGTGCTTCCAGAGCAGCAAGCGGATCTCGGGGGGAGAAGGCCGATCAGCGGCGACTGATGCTGATCAAGCGTGCGTTGCGGGGTGGTCTCGTTGCGAATGAGTCTCCTGAACCTGGCAGTCCTGGATTTGCCATGCTTGCTGTCTGGCAAGGGGGGCGTGATGGCCCGCGGTCGTTGCTCCGGCAGTGGCTCCGGAGCGTGTCTCTTTCGCACCTTGTCGATGCGAGTACCATGGTCGTCTTCCCAGGGCCAGACAATCAGTTTCTTAGTCATGCTGCCGCTATGCTTGCTGGCGTTGATTTATCCTGGAGTAGTGGAAGGAGGTGAGAAGTGATGAGGCTGATGATAATGGTGATGAGGGGCTCTTGGAGTCACAGAAAATGCCAATGCTGACAGTCAGTCTATCTTCAACTTGAAACCATCCAGGAAACACATGCAGATGGGCAATTGGTAACAATGACAGCCAGATAGGAAGATGAAATACCTGGGTTCTGGAGGATAGAGGCGTGGCAGTGCAGGCGATCGCCGGAGTGCAGGCTGTAAGACTGGCCCCACGTGATAGCACAGCCTGCCAAACCTTTCTTTCGCCAACGGTCAAATTTAGCAGAGTGCAAAAACGAAAAGCAGTCCGCCAGAGAAAGAGAACAAAGACATCTACAAGTGTTGATCCACGGAGAGGCCCGGTTGCCGAGGAAAGTATGTGTGTGTACGGATCCCATCCAGCGAGTCCTCGCTTTGTTTCCGCTGTTCGACGGCCCCGCAGGTCGGATGCAGTCATGTCGGCTCCTCAGCAAGCGGAAATCCGTCATGTTACAGTCAAAGAATGCTTGCCTCGGACATAGCAGTCCGTCTATAAAGCGTGTCGTGATGGTCTGTCATCGATGCCATCTCCTGTGCTGGTCATCTTATCTATCGATTCTAGAGAATGAAGCTCCTCATCGCCAACGTTCTTACCTTTATCATGGCTGGTATACGTAGCTCCCATGCGTGGTACCTGGACGACTCTTGCAAGAATACCAAACCGCGAGGTGTGCTTCCTGGAAGCGAATCTGTCCATCCACCCATGTGCTGACACCCACGGCAGACTATCAAAGCCTGATCACCGAAGGCATGGTCAGTGCCTTCGACATGGCGCAGGCCGGGGCCGATGCCATGCAGGCGCTTCGTGACGGTTCGCACAATGCGACCTAGCTGGATCTGCTGCGATACATCTTCGCCGACGCCGTTGTCAGGGACGCGGATGGAAATTATAGGGTTAACACACGCTCTGACACCTTCAAGAAGGTTGAAGAGAACTTTCAGAATGTTCTTGCGTTCAGGAAGAATCCAGATGGCTCGCCTTTGGAGCTGGCGGAGGGCGCAGAACCAGAAAAGAGGACTTCATCAACCGAGCCCGCGCTGCAAGCATCCGCCAGTTTCAAGTGTCGAGTCCAATACTGGAACCACGTTGACCAATACTGCAACCATATTGACCAATGCTGCAACCACATTGACCAGTACTGCAACTACATTGACCGATACCGCAACCACGTCAACCGATCCTACATCCACTTCGACCGATCCTGCAACCACGTCGACACTCACCAGCTCGGTATGATTCCTCTTCTTTCAGGAGTCTGTCTCGCTAACCCAACTTCCCAGGGCCAGACACAGACAGCATCAACATCAATCACAAACACAACAGGGGCCGCTCCAAACTATGACCGGTTCGACCGGAGCAATGATTGGCTGCAGGTGCAGCAATCGGGCCTTGCCGCTCTCGCCAACGACACGGAGCCTGAAGTGACTTGGATTAGCACTTCTACGTCCACAAGCCTTCCCTCTGCGAGTTCTTAATGGACATTCCTGCTGGAGTGTCACATCTCAGTGAATCTAACCATCTTTGGAAAGAGATCGCAAGAAGTTGATTATCGTTGGAAGTGGCACAAGAGATAGAGATAATAGAAGACGATAAGTAATCAGATCTGTTTCCTATTAATATATAGCTCTTCCAGTTGCTGATATGGAACACTGAATCGAGATGTGAATTAAGGTTATATCAAAGAAAGTGTTTGCTAGAGCAGCAGGCGTTCTTAGGTATGTACTGTAAATGTACGCATCTTGTTACACAAACTGTTTGCTGGTTTCTGATCATATGATCCAATATGAAGCTTTGCTTTGTTGTCTTTTTTTTTGTTTTTGGAATTCTACCAATGAAACCAGGCCACGAGCATATTTCGAAAAGGAAAAAAAGTAAGAGGCGTTATGAATGGATGAATGGATTTCCGTCATTATTGAAATAGAAGTATGTGACTCGAAATATTATTGAATTCACTTTCCATACGGACAACAATCGCAAGAACACTAATCCTCCAGCAGCTAGAAATGCGAAATGAAGGACTATTCGTATCTACCTAGGTTAGCTGATGATCAGTTAGTTACTAGCAGAGATCCAGTGATAATCCTAATCCTTAAGTATCTGTTTTACAAACGCGGTGGCAGAGATTCCAAGTTTTGAATTTACAGGAAATAAAATAGCCTAAAAAGGACATTTAATATTGTCTCTCTGGGTTGTCGAGTTTTAAATGATATCTCCATACAAGCCAACCGATTAGTGTCTTAAGACTGACCTTCCTGTCCTATACTACTACGAGTATATCTGGTTTACAAGCTCTATTATGCACCTAATTTAAGTAAAATATACTTAACGTACTGACGCAGTCCAGCGCCAAGGGTGACGTCGCACAAGTATCAAACGGACATATCCAGCTAGACAGAACTCGAAATCATTTGTGTCCTTTCAATAGTGCATGACTCGTAACAATCCCAATAGGGCCAATCCCCATATCAAGTGATTAGAATCTGTCCAAGTTTGTGGCATATAAAGCAGCGTCATTTCTCAAACTGTAGGAAACAACGACACAACTTTCCTACTTTCATGCCTTTCTAATCAAACGGCGTTGTCATTGTCATCATGAAGTTTCCCACTGCAGTGCTCATTCTTTTCCTTAGTCTGCTGAGCTTCTCTCTGGCCCAGAAGCAGCCCTGTTACAACCAGTAAGCACGCATTCACTCTTTCATTCATTTCAATGAACATGATGAGAGGAAAAAATGCTGACTTGGTTATTAATTACAGGGCTGATCCAGACAACGGGATGGGCAATTACTGCTACTGCCAGGGAGACAGTGAGTTGGCTGTTTACCTAGTGTTCATGGTCGACTTTCGAAATACATCGAAATGATACTGATCCTGATAATTCTCCATCACAGACACATGCTATTTCGGCGGCGGCGGTCCAGACCCTTGCAACCCTGTTGGCCGGCCGCTTGGAGGATGTCCTGCCCCGGTTCACTAGTGGGATTTTCAAGTAGTTAAGAGGAATCGTTATGCTTTTGGAAAATGAGCAGCGGTGGTCTGCACTTCATAGTCCTGCGTTTTGATTAGATGGCGTGCCATGAGGAAAAAATAATATGAACTCCCGAAAGTATTTCTTGCAAATCACATAGCTTTTCTCCGCTCAACTACTCGTAAATCCGTGAATTGCCGAATCGGGAAAATAGATCTGTATACAATGTCCCTGTCCTACAGGGTATAGTATTAGTTCTGTTTTAATCAGTGCACCACAATTTACGCCATCTTACCTGCAGTCAAAGACTCGTTCTTATGAACTGTACATGCAGGAATGTAGAAGTAGTACAAGTACTTAAACCGCTCAATGCTTAAACTCGGTTAGTGTTCAGTCTCTTTCAGAGGATGATCTACCAGGCCACGCTCATTATGGACAGCTATATGCAGTCAGGAATATGTAACCTGACAGGTCAACTATGTCGAATAAGGAATGATCGTACTGATGTCGAATGCTGTTTGGATATAGACCGCATACTACGGAATCTCGGCAATATGTCTTGCATTTCTTTGTTCTCATGAATCAAGGCCTAGGGATATAAACCTCACTCTGCCTCTGGAAGACCTAGATGACAGAAATACCATCTACTACTTCATTCCTCTCCTAAACACGTATCAATCATCTTACTGAATTCCACTGTTTATAGCAATGAATCTTCTCCGTGCAATTCCAACTCTTTTCATCCTTTCGAGCGTCATCGTCTCAGCTCATGCTGGGGTTCTCGATGGAATCCCGCCACCGAACTACGGCGTAAGATCATCCATCATCCATCCATCCATTTTCTCACATCTCGGTATATATATCATATACTGAACAATCTCAGCAATGCAACCCAAAAACCCAGGTTTGCCAGTACAAGGACCCCGGTGGACTGTGCACTTGTGTAAGTGCTACTACTACCTTCTTACTTGATGGACGACGTGCTCTGACAAGAATCGACTGCAGGCGGATTCCCAGTGCGAGGTCAACAATGGGTTTTGCTACTATACTTATGGGTTTGACAAGTGCGTTTGTCGGTAGGATGGCGGACAAATCAGGATGAAGTGATTATGGATTTTTCTTGATGAGGAGGGTCTTGTTAGCTGCGGCTATTATAAGATATTTATAAGATATTTACATGCGATGTGTTTGGTCCACAGATTCTTATTTGGTCACATGCTGTTTTGGAAGTGATGTCTTGTCAATCTTTCGTATCGATTGTCACCTCAGGTCAGTCATTATAATCTTCCTCCGGGAAGAAATATATACAGCTTCGAAATCATTTATTTTCAATCTTAGATAAAATTAAGAACAAGCAAAGAAGAAAGTCTACAAAAAAAAACAAATTTTGATACAAAAAACATTAGATGTAGCCCTATCTACGGAGATACTACTTCGCTTAGTTACCATTTATATCTCCCATCCTTGTCATGAATTAAGATGCACTCTATCAGTACCGTACTGACATACTGTACATCTCCAGATCTTTATTAGGGTCTGGCGGGGCAAAACACAATACAGATGCAAACACGGCTGGTGGGTTATCTGGCCAATCACGACTCAGAATCTATCTTATCGCCGAGCGGGATGTAACACCGTTACCGATCTCGTTACATTACAACGTCGATCCCCCACATGCCTTGCTCCAGGCTTAAACTCTCAACAGGACAACATCCATCCTCAACGATCCTGTACCCCTTCATGGCACTCACGCCATGACAGCTGAACAAAACTTCCTGTTCTCCCCCTCCCTCATCTCCCCCGCCGTCGCATCCTCCTTTCCGCCCGGGTATACGATCCGCCCCCTCGCCCGGGACGACTACCACCGCGGCTTCTTCCAATGTCTGCAGACGCTGACCGCGACGGGGGACATCACGGAACAGCAGTTCCTGGAGCGGTACGACTGGATGAAGGCGCACGGGCAGGAATGGTACTACTGCGTGGTGATTGTCGATGAGCGGAACGATCGCATAGTCGGAACGGGCGCGATGGTTGTGGAGAGGAAGTTGTACGTACAGTCACCTACTACACACATACGCAGAGAGAGAGAACTGACTCACTGGTTTATTTTCTCAGCATCCACAACCTCGGCACAATCGGACACATCGAAGACATCTCCATCTGCAAAGACCACCAGGGCCAAAAGTTCGGCCTCCGGCTCATCAACGCGCTCGACTCGATCGCCGTCAACGTCGGCTGCTACAAGACGATTCTGGACTGCGCAGAGCGCAACGAGGGCTTCTATGCCAAGTGCGGGTATTCGCGGGCCGGGGTCGAGATGGCACATTACTACGAGGAGGCGAAGAGTGAGTATGAGCGGGGATGAAACAGTAGACAGAAACAAAGTTTTGGTACGAATGAAGAGAGTTTTTGATGAACGATATCTATTCATGCGATAAGTATATGATATCTATGGACTACAGCTTCGCTCTACGCGTCTTCTCTCTGTCGCGCAGCAGCCGTCGCAGGATCTTCCCGCTGGGACTCTTGGGGATCGTGTCAACCACCTCGACGCCTCCCTTCAGCCACTTGTACCGCGCCTTGTGCTGTTCGACGTGCGCAGTCACGGATTGAATGAGTTCGGATGTGCTGCCAGTAAAGGAACTGCTCTTCACGATAAACGCTTTGGGCACTTCTCCGGCCGCCTCGTCTGGCACAGGGATGACAGCCGCATCAGCGACTCCGGGATGCGTCAGGAGATGCGCCTCCAGCTCGGCGGGCGCCACTTGATGGCCCTGTGCAGGTCAGACACCACACCAGTACAACGATTCCATGGTGTACACACCTTCACCTTGATCAGCTCCTTGATTCGGTCCACCACAAACACATGCTCGTGGCCCTTGGCGCTCTTCCGGATGACCGCCTCATCGCCTGTCCGCAGCCACCCATCGACAAAGGTTTCAGCAGTGGCCTTCGGGTTGTTCAGATAGCCCATCACGACAGGCGGACCGCGCACGACGAGCTCTCCGGGCGTGTCGTATTCGTGGATCTCTGACCCATCCGGAGCGAGCAATTTAGCCTCATAGCCGGGGAGCAGAGAGCCACAAGAGCCGTAATAGACATCGTGCGTGCTGGTGTGTGAGATGACAGCCGTAGATTCAGTGAGACCTAGCACGATTAGTCTGTTTTCCTCTTTCCTGGTTGAACAGGTAACTACCGTATATTCCTCGAATAATCCACGACGGATGCTGCTCCTGCAGCTGACTGGCCGTCTCAGGGCCGAGGTGTGCAGCGCCGCTGTAGATCTCCCGCACACTGCTCAGGTCGTAGCGGTCCAGCACGGCCTTGTTGTTAGTCATGACGATGATGGTTGGGGGGACCTGCAGAGACCACGTCAGTAGACTAAGCATTCGTCTACAACCGGCACACATCCTACCAAAATCAACGCATTGATCTTAAACCGCTGGATCGACTCCAACAGCGTGACGAGCTCGAACTTGGGCAAGACAATGATCGAATCGCCCCGGTACACGCCGTCGTGGCAGATGACGACCAGCCCGTAGATGTGGCTTTGCGGCAGCAGGCCCAGGATCGCATCGCGCTGGTCTTCGCGGCGAGTCGGGCGCTCAAACGCAGCCATCATGAGTACGTGCGCGATGACGTTGACGTGGGAGATCATGACGCCTTTCTATATATCGTCAGCAAGCATGCTGTCATCTAGCTACATACCTCTAGAATCCTGGAGAGGATCCTGGGGGGAATTACTTACCGGCAAGCCAGACGTCCCACTGGAATAGCACAGAAACGCACATTGTCTCTTCCCCTGGCCCTTCTGCCAACACAGCGGCTGCAGCGGCGGCAATCTCGATCCCTCCTCGATCAGCGCATTGACCGTTTTGAACTTCCTCGTCTCTGCGGGATCGCTGTCATCGCAGACCGCGCTGTCGATGACATAGATCCTGTTGTCGGAAATGCCGCATTTCGCCGCTGCGTCACGGGCAGTATGCAGGAGTGAGGCACACGTAAAGACGGCCTTGGAGCCAGACGACTGCAGCTGGTGCGCCAGCTCCGACACGGAGTAGGATGCATTGGCGGGCGAGGCGATGCCGGACAGACGGTGGATAGCCCAGTAGAGAGGGAGGGTATCAATCTAGGCCAACCCAATCAATAACCATACGCAAACACTCTGCCGGAGATAGATATATCATACCGTATTGACAGAAAAAATAGCAGCAACCTTATTCCATTCCGACCCCTCGTTCGGCGCCCAGTTCAGTTCCTTCGCCAACCCCCGCGCCAGCGCGTCCACCCTCTGCTTGACTTCTGTCGCGGTGTATCCTCGACCGGTAATGCCGCAGACGAATGGCTTTCTGGCTGTGGCCAGCGGAGCGCGGCCGTATGCGTCGTTGAGGATGAACTCGCAGATTGGGACGTCATCGGGGATGGAGTCGGGGGAGAAGTTGGGGAGCCACGACGGGGGTGTGAAGACCATTGATAGGTACAAAGAAAGAAAGATGTATGGCTGGAAAGTATTGGTTACAGATGTACTCGATTAGTATCTGAGATTTCGATGATGTGCTAATAATAATATGAGTTGATGAAGAGAAGCTGAGGCTGACTGACAGACAGGGATGACCTAGTCAGGTCTACTCCGTACTGACTAGCGTACAGCATCCAGCAATCAAAGCATGACCGTTACCCGTCCCCCATATCCGACATGCGGGGAAGCTTGGGGAAGCTTTGTCTTCCCCACATTCGCAGATCGTATCCGACTCCCAACCGGAATCCCGAGGTAATGGACCGCGGTTATGCAATGACATCAGGCAGAGCCTAAAGACAGGGATATGGTCTTGCCAGTAAATAGCATCTTCGTTGGATGGGCAGTTTGTCTGCATGGCCCAATGGTGTGAGCGGTATTTTAAATATAAATCGTCATTCATTTATTACCACTCTGCGCGTTTATTGCCATATATATATATATATTTCGAAACCATAGTCTCCACGCAAGCACACATACTCTTACATCAACATCTAATGCTGTACAGTACATCCCAATTAGCTGTTTAATGCCCACTGATCTAGACAAAATAAATGAAACAATAACTGTAAGCACATCCAATGTCCTATTTACGACGTGATAACAGTTAAAATACATGACCTATCTCATCCTGCAATGATATCATGGTTCCTTTCTTCTTTTAATGCATGAACTTGATAAGATGACAGCCTGCGGAGAGATGTGCTTTTAGTCCATTATGGAAGCTTGTTCAGACGTGTAGTTCGACATTACATTCATTCTTTTTTTTTAAGGAACGAAAAGTAAATAATTGTCCGAAGTACTTTATACCCAGACTAACCATCATCAACTAGACCAGCGCAAGGCATATCTCAGACGTGTCCTTGATCAAAGAACAGAACAGCACAGCCCATGATAACGTCGACAAAGATGTCAGTAAATGTCGGATGCAGACACTTTACGGAAGTTGTTTTGATAGTACGAGTCTGTACGACTAGAAGACACCAGAAGTGCCCGTGACACCGTGGAATATCGCATGTCAATTCAGTGGAGTCTATTTCGTAGGAAATGTATGTACATGCTTGTCGTCTCTGTATATGTACCAAATATTCATTAAGACGCAAAAGGAAAAAAAAACAAGAAAGTAAGAAAAAGGAAAACAATAAGAGATAGCTATGCATTTAGACCTACGTTTGAATTCTCATCACTATACCTCTACTTAAAAATAGGAAGTTCCTATCAATAAGATTAATCTAGTCTATGTAACGATAAGAAGGTAAGATAATATCTAAAAAAAGAGGGATAAATATAGTATTAAGCTCAGAGGTCATAGGGGAAAATATACCAGAACCATATCTGAATATGGTAGTCATACCTCTATCTGTCTAACTTTATCCTTACCAGGTGTAGATAGGAAAACTGAATCAGCAGCATTTCTTTCTTGACAAGACCTGATATAATACAAGTAGATCCGCAGAGCCTGGACTCTTGATAAGCGCCGATGGTCGTCCAGGCTATGGTTAGCTCGTGTATTAGCATAGACTACACCAGCTTGACTGTGTCAGCTTGTTGAAATGCTGCATCATTGCAATGTGGTTTGCAAGACAAGAACTTTCTCTCTAGCTTTCCGTTTATTGTGACTAAAAGCCGTGCTAACATATGTACGGTACATCTTCAATCAGAAGGTATAGTCTAGTAATGCGCCTTTAAAGCATCTGCAAGAGCTTAATATGCATGCGTTTGCAAGTAGAAGCATAAATGTACCGTCTCCAACATCCTTCTAGAGAGGATTTTCAATCAATCGCGCCATTCCTTAACGTTCAAAGATTAAATCTGGCAGCAAGAAGCTCCAGACCGTTTTCTGTAGTTTTTCTCCGGATCTTCTCGTCTTCAAGCCCTGAGGTTTTTGTACGATCTCTTCCCCCAATTTTGGTGAATAGCTGCCTAGGCCACTCATTCACTCCAAACATTCACCAGACTCCACTTTTCTATTCACTTCTCACCGTGTCTTACCCTCCTTCCCTTTATATAAATGTCAACTCATACTGGGCAATCTTCAAATCTTCTCTTCTCCGCTCTCTTCTCTCACTTCTTCGATATCAAACCGTCTAGCCTCCCAAAGAAAAACTAGCGGGCGGAATTCAAGCAAAATTTGAGAACTTCTTATCCGGTCTCAAGAAGAGGCGATTAAATCCTCCCTCCAGGGTGCCACAAAAAGGGAGAAAAAAAAAACTTAGCCTCGAAAAGATTACTATTATCAGTGAATCTTGATGAGAAGGAGGTACGCAACAAGAGTCCTGTCCTGCAGTTTCAAGAGCTAAATCACTAATCATGGTCAGACCAAAGAATTCGGGCCTTGAATATGCTTCGCAAGGTTCACCCAAAAACGACAGCTCGCCGACTGGAACAGTCTTTATCGTGACTACCTAGATCTTTTCTACCCATTCCAAGTCTAATGAATTCATAGGATGATCCACCATGCACGAAAGGAAACAGGAAGAAAGCACACCACTATCTTCGGAATCTCCACCGACAGTTATTCTTTCAACTGGACAAGACTGTCGGATAAGCAGCCTGCAAGTTGGAAGGATCTTAAGGATTCAAGCATCTAACCAAGAGCTTTCGCTTACGTTAAACTGACTCTTTGGCCATCTCAAACGCTCAAGAACCCACGCCAAAGCCTTTTTAAACCCTTTTACCAAGAAATTTCCCTTCTCAGAGGTAAGTCGAGCAGTGGTCATCCTTGCAATTCTCTTCTCACTGGGGTTTGTGCGAGATCTCATTCGTATATAAATTATGCAGGTTTCAACAATGCACTTGTACGCCCCAAGACCAATTGAATTGATTGTCTCTCATATTCGGCAGATTATCCGACAAACGCTTCTCAAGGCTGAATTACGCACGGCCAGAAACATGATGATCTCAACGTCCAGCACCAAACACCTAATATCCGCGAAGGACACCATATGCCAATCATGAAAATATTTTCAACACTTTCCAATCCTTCCATTTCATACTCTTCGTTATCGCTGGTCCTAGATGCGCGCAGAATACCTCCATTCGTATGTATACGGATGATTCCGACCATCGCGGCGAATCCTATTCTCAGGAACAATCCACCTACCCTCCCGGCTCAGATACAGGCTATTCGGCAAGATTTCCAGCAGAGCATTGTTTCCATTGAGAAGGATATACCGCGACTGGGTGCAGACGCAAAGCATGATGGGTGTCGCAAATTTCAAGACTATTTCCACACACGCTTCTAGATACTCGCCGATCGTGCTGAGTATCTAGTGTTCAGGTCAACAACTCACGCAAGGGTTGCCCTGGGCCCATCGCCTGCTCCATCCAAGGACACGTGATCGTGGATCTCTGCGTCCACCGACCACGGTGCATTCGCCCCCGCGGGATGAGGTCCAGTGCTGTCTGACACTGAAGGAGAGTGACCCAGAGGGTGAGCCAGACCCTATGCCGACCTTCCAGCCGGGCAGACGAGCTGCAGAAACTGTCTTTATCCGAAGTCGCTGGGGAATTCTCATTCACCGTTCTGGCATACAGATTCGCTAATGGGTTTAGTACATCCACAGCACACCTATTACAAAATACATCAACCAAATCAACGATGAATTTCTAGAAGAGGAAGTTGATCACCTTTGGACCAACATCTTTTGTCATTACTTCCTTATAACTCAGTTTGGCCTAGAAAGGGAAAGCCACCCAGATCCTGGTCAAGACAGGAAGTCCAATATTATAGTAATAAATATTAGAAATAACACGCTGCACAGAGTGATAATCATGGAGAATAAGCGCAAGTGGACTTGGAGAAACCCTCACACTCATCGCCAAATCGAATTGACAGATATGGAACGCCTGGTTTCTTCTTGGATTTGATACCTAAAGTGGGTGGTGGTGGTAATAAGTAAGTTTGAAATTCGTTTTGAAATTCGTTCTCTCATTGGATGTCGAGTCTAAAAAGTACGGTCAATGATCGACAATTGGCCTTTCTCCGAGCGACCGTGGGTAACGCTGGTGCGTTTACCGGATTTCAGATCGTGGACAACTATGGCGGCTATCTTGACACGGGCTCTGGTATATTTTCGCTGAAGGCATTTCGGAGGCTGATCTAGATTCACTTGCTCGCACTGCTGCAGATGGTTTCCAAGAGGTGACAGCCCAGGAAAATGACGACTATCGTGCACGTCTCAAACGATGGGGCAGGAAACAACATCTCAGTGGTAAAACGCTGGAATGCTCGCTCAGAGAGGTTCTTGTAGTTTGCCTATAAGCCCAGACGAAGCTCTGCTTGATTTGTGTGCCTTGCTTGAAGCAGTCACTGGATGTATCCCTGTTGGTTCGTGGTCATTGATTGAGACCTTCTGAACGACGCCACGCATGAAATCATTTGCTTTTCTCTTAGGATCGATCAATTGCTCAATGCATTCCCCTATCGCTATTCCTCATGCACTCCGCGGTGCTTACTTAACTATCAAGGAGGAAAGATGAAGCTCTGCATCATGTGCTGGACTTTATCTGTACATACATTACGTTTGGGGCAGTTGACTCTCAAAACAATACAACCCTCTATATGTCGTCTCGACTAAAAGAAAGACAAGATTCTGTTGCTGAATAGAAGAAAATAACGACTAGACTAGACTAGACTACGTAAAGGTGTCCAATTGCAATCAATCTGTGTTATATTCTCAGTATAATGGACAAGATAAATAATTGTAAGCAGTACTATCACGAAAATAAATAAATAAATAAATAAATAAAATAAAATAAAATAAATCGAACCATCTTTCAACTAGTTGAATATAATTTCCATATAGATCCATGTACTGTACTGTACAAGTCGAGGCATACTAATGCCATTCTATTCTAGATGTGGTATCTAAAAGTAAGAGACAAAATAAAAGCTAAAAAATCCGCACAGATAGTTGAATTTAAAAAAAAAAAGAAGAAGAAGAAGAAGAGCATATTCACGTCCTACAATTTATATACATTTTCCATCTCGACTTGACCAGATCAGGAAAACGCTCCCTAACTGACTGATTATTGATGGTATACAATCAATCCTCCAGCTCGCTTTCCTGCTTGCTTTCTTGCCAAGAACAACCCCACCAGCAGGATTTGTTTGTTGGGAAGACCAGACCAGACCAACCAGTCTTGTAATATTACTATTTCATTCAGATCAGCTTGTCAGTTCGTCGAGTTCGTCTGGAGGTGATCGGTGATCCATTAAATCCTGATCGGAGGCATCGGCCCCAACTAAGTTCCGTGCCGGATAGACATTGGTAATATGCATGTATACCTGCATTATTATTATGATTTTTATTGTTATTTTTTTTCTCTCTGAGTAAATAATAATTTCTTTTCGTTATTATTTTTTTCGCTGATATTAATAGTCATTAGTCGTATAATGTACAGTACAGTACAGTACACTGTGAAATACATACATGTGTGGTATTAGTATACAGCATGTAGAGATGTATTATTTATCTGACGTCGCATCCGAGCTAAATAATAACCTCCGACATCGCATCGCATGACGTCGTCACCAACCAACCCAAACCAACCTCCTTGGCTATGGAGCTTGTGACAAACAGTTCCAGCTCGACTCCATCGGAGACATCTACTGAATAGGCAGCTGCAGCTGGCGTAACTTGTCTTGTCGGAGGTGGATCACCGGCAGTCGGTCGTATGCAATGCGATGCGATGGCATGGCGGTTTGCTTGGAATTAGTTAGATATGTCATGCGTATACATATAGTCAGATAAATCGTGATTTTTTTTCTCACGATATATACGACGAGATTGATGCCGTCTATATATCATAACCATCTAGATCATTCTACTCATCCCAAGTGAACGCTATGCAGCCCATCCTCATCATCGGCGCCGGCATCACCGGCCTGACTCTAGCGCAAGCCCTGCGCAAACAAGGCATCCCCTTCCGCATCTTCGACCGCGATGCGTCGCTGACCTCGCGGCATGGCGGATGGGGGCTGACGGTGCACTGGGCGCACTCGCTGTTCTGCACCTTACTGCCAGCAGAGGTCGTGCAGCGCCTGGAAGAGTCGCACGTCACGCGCGAGGCGCTCGACACGGGCGACTATGGCCGGTTTACGCTGTTCGATCTGCGGACGGGAGTCGCCAAGTACAATGTGCCTGCGGCGAAGAGGATGCGGTTCAGTCGGGCGACGCTGAGGGAGATTCTGGCGATGGGGGTTGACGTGGAGGTAGGCCACACGATATACACAACAGTGATATTCATGTCACATACTAATTGGAACAGTGGTCCAAACGATTAATAGCTGTTGATAGCCTCGACGACCGTGCCATCGCCCATTTCGACGATGGCTCCTCCGTCCAGGGCTGTCTGGTCGTCGGCTGCGATGGCTCGCGCTCTCGTCTCCGTCAGATTCTGTATCCATCGTCGTACCAGAACAGACACATCCCTGTCCGCATGCTGGGCGTCTCGACTCGGTACTCGGTCGAGCAGGTTGCAGCAGCGCGCGCCATCGATCGATACTTTTTCCAAGGCACGCATGGCGCGTCGGGCGTGTATCTGTTCTTCAGCTGTGCGTGCGCCAGCCAGAGATTCACAAAGTTTGTTTACTGACAGTGTTGTAGTCCTCGAAACACCACACACCTCGCCCGCGCAGACAGACTACCTCTGCCAGATCGTCATCTCGTGGCCCGAGGCGAAAGGCCTCGCCATCCCAGCCAGCAACGAGGACCGGGTCGCTGTCATGAAGCAACTGGCCGCCGACTGGGCGGAGCCATTCCGCTCTCTGGTGCAAAACATCCCTCCAGATGCGCAAGTCACATCGATCAACGTCGAGGACTGGCTCCCAAGTAACAGTAACTGTAACGCGCGTGGACACGGGCGGATGGTGCTGATGGGCGATGCGGCTCATACGATGACCATGTGTGAGTACTTACATAAAAGCAGTTTTTTTTCTGCTGAGATACTGACTTTTTTACAATACAGTCCGCGGCGACGGCGCCAACCAAGCCATAGCCGACGTGCACTCCTTCATGCTACGAGTCGCGCCTCTGCTGACACCTCGCAACGACGTATCATTTACAGACCTGCGCGCCCGCATCGATGACTACGAAGACGAAATGCAGAACCGCGCGCGGAAGGCAGTGGCAGACTCGAGTCGGGCGTGTCTCCATGCGCATCAGCTGGATCTGATCGATGAGGAGAGTCCGCTGGTTGCGCGGAGACTGCAGCAGGCGCGTGCGAGGGTCTAGCAGACAGGAAAATAAAACGTTTGTTTGTTCGGATTTGTAAGGATAGATACCCTGAGACAGTTGTATTGCGCAATAGGTTTGTTTGGTTTTGATAATTAGTACTGTTGTGATGCAGATGTTCGTTCTATATTTCTAATTCTGGATTGAAGTGTTAGCCATCGCATTAATCAACGCAATTAATTAATTCCCTTGAGAAAAAAAAAACAAATCGCTCCAGGAATAGTAGTCTTCTAATGAGAATGGTTATTCCAAGTTCTTGCTTTGCGTCGCTTTGTTTCCAGTTGAGCCGCTTGCGGTATGCGCCATATCCAGGGAGTCTTCTTTGTTTACAATTACACTGGCAATTCCCAGGGTTTACTATAAGATTAAATTCCGGACGTCTTACATTAATTAGATATACTTCAATCAAATTATGTTCGTCTCTATACTGTATGCACGGCTATATACAATATCCCAGCATGATACCATCTATATATCGACAAGAAATGCAAAATCTATAATATAAAAACACAGCTCCTCCGTACTGTATATCATCTACTCGTTCATCGCCCTCACGGGCACCTCCACCCTCCACAAGACCACCGCCACCACGCCAAACAGCCCCGTGGCCAGCATCCAGGCCAGCCCCGTCCAGAACCCGCCCAGATCGAGCCCCCACTTGAAAAAAGTCGTCATCGTCGGACTGGCCAGGATCATCCCCAGCGCCTGGATGATCTCGATCACCGTGTACAGCCGCGCCGTCTGGTCGCGCTGGATCATCGTCGTGACCAGCGAGCGTGTCGTGTACACGAAGCCCGCGCCCAGGGTCTGCACGACCAGGAAGAAGATCATGAGCGCCACGTGGGGCGACAGCCCGATCCCCAGCGTGCCGATCATCAGACTCACAACGCTGACTTTGGTCAGGATGAGGTCCTTCTTCCGGCTCTCGATGCCGCGCTTTTTCATCAGGTACCACGACGCGGCCGGCAGCACTGCGATGAACAGCACGACCATCAGGATCGACTTGAGCGACGTCAGCATGTTGGCCGCTGCAATCGTCCAGCCGTACCGCACCGACACGTACTGCGTCAGGAACCACGCCGTGCCCCGGCTGAGTCGGTAGACCAGAAAGGCCGACAGCAGCAGCATCACCTGCTTGTTCTTGGGGATGAACGAGTAGGTCAGTAGCGCCGACTTGATCCGGGTTCGCAGATCCTTGGGGCGCGTCTGCTTCTCGAACGGCCGGTCGAACTGTTCGTCGCGCTCATCGTCCGTCGACAGATCCGAGAGTTCATGCGCCTGCTCGCCCGGCTTGGACGGGAACGCATGCATCGTCTCGGGGAGCGTCAATCCCAGCAGCATGCCAACCAGGACGATGGCCCAGCCGATCAACATGGGAATCCAGGGATTGAAGACCATCAACCACGAGCTGATCGAGTTGGACAAAAACTCGGACCCCATGACCGCGACGCCGAACTGGAAGAACATGGCCGATCTGATCGCTGTCAGCTTGAGACTCCCCAGCGAAAGGGACGAGAACTCACCTCTGTTCCTCGGTCGTCACGTCGGCCATCATCGTCCAGATAATGGCTGCTGCAACCACCAACCCACCGCCAATCAGCCACGACAGGGCGGACAGCCAGACCGCCCGCAGGGGGAAGATATTGGAAAAATACAGCGTGACGCCGGTGATGAGGATATTCAGGACGAAACCGGGGATGCTCAGCAGGATCGTCGGCTTCCGGCCAATGCGATCAGCCAGAAGGCCGTACGGCACCGCGAGGAGAATACTGGCGACTCCGTCAAACAGCTCTCCGTATCCCTTGACGATGGCCACCTCACCCTGGACCTCTTTACCCTTGCACAGGCTCTCGGGGACCTGCCCATCGCTCCCGATCTTGGACGGGTCAGTGGCCTCGTAGTAGCTCTTGCAGGCGATGGCCTCGTAGATGCGCGTGGTGGGCCCGGACGTCATGGCGTTGCCGGTCTCGACGAGGAGGATGATGGTGAACAGGGTGACCATCAGTCGGATCCGCAGTTTCTCGCGCGACGCGGCCGCAGCCTTAGATTTGGCTTGCGAGGGCCGAGCAGAGGCCTGCTCCGCCAGGAAGGGCGCATCCTCGCGGTCCTCGAAGCGGGCGTCATCGGGGTCCGGCTGCGCGCTGTCGGCGGGCTGCATGCTGTCGAACGGCAAGTCTCGTCAGGGAGAGTGCTGTCGACGTCGATTCTATTCCATCGCAGTGAGACGAACTCGTGTCCTATGCAGCGCGACGATTGTCCGGTAGATGATGAGGAAAGCAGCGGCAGAGGCCAGCTATAATTATCCGCGGGTCGCCATCTGGCGCGGATCGGCCGGATGGGCCCGCTGCGAATCGCTTCGGCCCCTCGGATGTGGCGGTGCTGCACAGCTGACGGAAATGTCAAATAAATACCTGAAATGTCAGGACTCAGAATAAACTACTCCGTGTCTGCATCAGACCAAGAGGATGCTCTTCCTTGCATCGATGACAGCTGCCTGGTGACAAAAGGCGGGGTTGTGCGACCCTATCGATAGCGCCGCAGCCCCAACAACCACGACAGGAACATCCAGATCGACAAGTCGTTAAAAGGGAGGAATGCTGCATTTGATAATCTGATCGATGAATTAACAGGATGGCGAGATCTGAGTGCTATTTTTCTCAACAGAGATTCAACAGAAGGCGATATTTTTCGTTGCAAAACTTGGTATGAATTTCATACAGCAGAATTCTCTCGAGTTCGTATTCCTCGATCATTCAGCTAAGGATGCATTTCATTCCTGTTCCATAGAGATTCATTTCAATCCATCGTCCTGTTAATAAACTCCAGTGGAAAGCAGCAGAAGATCCTCCACAAGAACGCGAAGTAATTGTAGCCCCGGTTGCTTGTTAGTCACGTGTGTCCTCATGTGGTTTCTAACACGCCTCTTCGCCCTCATCAGCACAGTCTTTTGGCTAGTGATAGTTGGTTGTTTATTTCGAATAACAGGGGTCATGCCCGTTGTGTTCAGCCTTAGTACGTGGCAGCCTTGAAGGCCTTATTTGCAGCGGTGGCATGGTCTGTGAAACGGTGAGTATGTGTAAACAAGCCAGTAGGGTATCTATCCAGAACCTTGCCCCGGAAAAGCCTGGAGATGATTGATGACATATACGACTGTTTGATGGAAACTGGATTCTTGTGCCAGGTGAATTATGGGTGGGGCTGGAGACTATGTATTCTTTGATCCGAAGACAACAAGATAATTATTAACTATTACTTTTCAGTACTCCGTACTCTCGGGTGCCACCGAATTCCCCTTCTCAGTTTAGCGTTCCTATTTTGGAATAGTACCGTGATGCCGCATCGCGTGTCAATAATATTCACCGCGAATTCCATGGCCGCCGTATAAATCTTGTGGCCTCCCCTCGGCGCTGCCAACATCCTCCATCAACCTGATTTATTTTTCACCGTTCTATGCGATTCCACGCCATCTTCGCTCTTGACCCACACCGCCCCTCCTCTGCGCCGTGTTTCCTTGCTTTGCTTGCTTCTCTCAGCCTCGTTCGCCGGTCTCCTGACGCGCGACCGGAGAGCAACCTGAAGAGACGCTCAAAGTCATCTCCCGAACTCTCCGCAAGTGCTTTAACTATCTTGACTCTTTCATTATGAGTGAGTCTGGTCCTGATATTTGCTTGTTCCCATTCATTATCACCGTCATTATTGTTGCTGTTGCTGTTGCTGGTGCTGTTGCTAACATTTTGAGATCTATCTAGGGAATTGCTTGTACCATGCAAGTTGGCTGGTGGTGGGGCAAGAAATTCCTTCGCATATGGCAGCTGCGTGGCAATCCCGATACCGGTAGCAATCAGTGTAACCGAGTCGTACTCGCTGATATCTTTACATTCTCCGTATGGCCCATCAAGGAGAACTCGGAGCTGCTTGTGGGGGGTTGTTGACAACGCTCTAGTGAATCCTGATTCGATCTTGGCCAACAGGGAGATCCTCACAGCTTTACCGTCTGGCCCATCCTCCCACCAGATCAGGGTGAACGGGTGCGATTCGGCAAAGCTCCAAGGACGGACGCCTGGAGCTCGAACATAGACATACTGACCGGCGCGAGCCTTGAAGGGCCGCGGTAGCTGGATCGTCAACTCCACCGCACCTTCGTGCTTCACCACATCGGCGAGCGCCAGTGGTTGGCCGGCAACCATATTGCGGAAAATGAACTGCACGGCATGCAGGACAGAATTCAAAGATAGTAAGGCAGCTATGGTAATAAGACAGATTGCATTAAAGCCCTGCCGTCGTTCCAAGTGCATCCACACCATCACGGCTGTCAGAATTCCCAGCAACATATGAGCCTTCATTGAGAGTTCATAAAACCACCAGCGGATCCAAGGCATTGCGACCACGACGAGCATCACCAAGGCAATGCTCGCCTGTACCTAGGCTGTTAGTGAAAGCCAACCAAGAGAAGAGAAGGGGCCATAGACTATGAAGCCAAATTGAACGAGCTGATTGTTCAGGTCGAACGACACATCTCGAACCGCGGCTACCATGTGAACGACGCTCTGTAAAAACGCCATCAGCCCTAGCGCTCCATGCAGATGATAGTACGCCAGCAGAGGCAGGCCCATGTAATCAGCAGCCTGGCTCAGGTGGGGAGAAAAAAGCGTTGGGACTAGATGCAGCATCGCGAGAGATCCAGCCCGGGAACGAGCTTCCGTGAGGCTGTGGACCCCTAGAACATTGCAGGCCAAAGTTCCTCCAACATGAAGCAGATGGAGGCAGGCGCGGAACCGGCTTATTGGGCCCCAGAGACGGCGACGTTGTAGTAAATAAGGGTGAACAATGTGCCTGGCGAAAAGAAACAGGAGATGCGGGTTGAGGATGTAACGGAGACAGCGGACGATGTACCGGTGGAGTAGTAGAAGCGCCAGGCACCCGGCGACAAACGTAGGCATAGATCGACAAGACATCCATAGCGCAATTCTCAATAGCAAAAGACCTGTCAGCTAAGTAAAACAAGTTGCACATCTAATTTTGGGGTTGTTACCATTTTTATCGTCCGAGGAAACGCCATGGCTTCTGAGGCCCTTGAAAACCGTGGCCGCTGGCGCGGAGCCCTACAAAGACTCAGGATCGATCCGCCCTGTCAAAATATAGCAGCATTTTCTACTTTCTCTTTGGGCGGAAAATTGTATATAAATGTCCATTGCTCCCAGTTCTTCCGTGTCTGTG
Organism: Rasamsonia emersonii CBS 393.64; assembly: GCF_000968595.1. Classification (NCBI taxonomy): domain Eukaryota; kingdom Fungi; phylum Ascomycota; class Eurotiomycetes; order Eurotiales; family Trichocomaceae; genus Rasamsonia; species Rasamsonia emersonii. The sequence continues at coordinate 72,069 of NW_013563311.1, forward strand.
TACCTGGATGACTCTGCTGGCAGAGACGAACATGACCAACCATCAACGGCACAGTTCGTGGAGAGAAAAGCGCCGAGCGCGGGGTCGGGAATACGACGCAAAGAAAAAAAAGCCAAGGCCGATCGGGAAAGATATCGCAGATGTAGATTCGCCGTCTTCAAGAAGGCAAACAGCCTGCTCCAGGATGGTCGCGAGATTGGGCATGACCGCCGGGTTTATGTCTGTGTCTTCGAGAAGGGCAAAGGTCGTAACGCCCAGGGAAAATATTTCACGTACAACTCCCACCCTGATGAGTGCTGGCCACCTGCAAAGGAAGAAGTGGTGAGTGACAAACCCCCGACATAATTAGTTGAGTCTAATGAAGATGACAGGACGAACACTACCCACTTACTGAACGTTTCACTCCAAAGGATTTTCAAAATGCAGAGAAGGCAAATAAAGTGGACAGGGCTAAATTCCACCGTCCCTCCTTCAAAGTGTCCCGGCCCCCGCTCCTGGCACCAATCGTTGGGACTCAGACAACCATCCTAGACGGGGAAACACGACACCCGTCAGCAGGGAATAACGGCGAGGAAACACCATCCATCAATTCTGCAGAAAGGAGCGCGTGCGAGGTTTTCATGCCTGAGGCTGTGCGATACTAACTTCGAACTTAATATTTGGTTATTTACTTCTCTCCTTTATCTGTATCTAGCATTTATTTCTGGCATGAATTAATACTACTCTGTTAGACGTACTCGACCAAAAGGCAAAAAAACGATGGCATTTGCCCTTGGGAGCTTCAGGCCCTGGAAGTCCTAGGCATCGTAATAGAACAGGGAATTGTATTGGCCCAGCAGCAACTAGTCCTCAGCATAACGTAGAGGTGCCTGTCCACGCCTGCCTGGCAATGACACCGGCCCAAATGCGGAAAATTATTTCGGCTCTTATTCGTCGAGATTCTTGACAGGTCTCCTAGGCGGACCCAAAGACGGCCATGATACTAAATATCACTCCAAGGATGCACTAGAGGAATGCATGACAGCGTCAGTTGATCGCCTTTAACTGGTGAAGGTTAATAATGTTAACAACTCTGATCAAAACAAGAATGCCGCCTGCAGCAATAGCATAAATGCTTATAATTTCCATGGCTTGGGTGTAGGAGGCATCAAGGTAATCTCTAATGAATATAATATTGCTTGTGGATACTGATAGCTTTGCCCTGCTTCTACTTATTTACTTAGTTATTTATCCTACAATCTTGTTTCTTTTGAAATGTATGTGCTGTATAGTACCATTTCTCAAGTCTCGATTGATCAAGAATACCATTCCTAACCCGCTACTAGAATCCAGATATGTCAGGACACAACACCAACACTGTTACATTATCTACTAGCAGTCTGGACGCCGGGCACCTGACTGCATTCAAAACGGCCCTCTCCAATATCCTCCGAAAATACATACGCGCAGATAATCGATGGTCTTCCTGTAGCAGAGACCTGGTACGCGTACACGGACAATAGGCGGCATGACCCGATCGCCAAGCATGAGCAGCTCTGTCCTGGGCCCTTAGAAGCCGTCAAGGCTTTTCGAGAGGACTTCGATATTAATGTCCTTGAGTTGAT
>NW_013563310.1:0-25114 GCF_000968595.1 Rasamsonia emersonii CBS 393.64
GAAGTTGTATGTGTTTGCGTCCTTGGTAGATGTGAGCCACCGATTCCGACAGCACGATCAGCCACCCGACAGACAAGGAGTACACCAGCGCTGACCACAGGACGGCCGGGTACGTAAACAGGATGAAGGGCCGCACGGCCACCCGCAACCACTTGTCTTGTGCCAGCCGACCATTCCACGGCCGGAGTGTATGGATATAGGGGACAGGAGGCCGTTCACGAAGCCTGTGGGTGTACAGCGCGGAGGGGTTCATGGTCACAACATGATCCTCCGAATCACTGCGCAGCGGAGACAACGATACCGGCCGCGCAGCTTCAAGATCAGGTGCCGGGCTGACTGCGTCAGAACCGGCTGCAGCGTGACCTTGGGAAACTGGAGCTGGACTGGGCAGTGCCGGAGACGAAGGTGCATTCGCATCGCCGACGTTGGTTCCATCTCCAGGACGCTCACCAATCGGCATCTCACCAGATTGATCAACCTTCATCTCTTCCTGTTTCTCGTTCACTTCGCTATCCACAAATCCCACATGAGCGTCCTTCTTCCTCTTCGCCGCGGACGGGCTCCGGGACAGAGTGGCCTTTTCCCCTGCGGGTCGAGGTTCGGGATGCCGGCCCCGAAAGCCGTGGTGGACCAAATCCGACACGCTTCGATACACTTTCGGCCGCTTTGATCGATCCCGCGGTCGAGGCGTTCGATCCCAGAATGTCTCGGGGACAAAAAAGAACAGCAACAGCAGACAGCCTCCAACGATCATGGCAACCACCCTGTTCGATGTGAGTCAGACCTAATCCAACCATCGGGATATAAGAACCCTACCAGAAGACCCAGCGCCATCCACGGCTCTCAATGATGGCCGCACTGACCAACGGCACCAGGTTCTTCCCACCAAGAAGCAGGAGGGTGTAGATCCCAACGCGATACGCACGTTCATGCAGGAAGAAGATCTCAGCGATAGTTGCGGATGGCAGACACTCCACCGGGCTCACAGCGAGACCCTGGAAGATGCGTGCCACCACCAAACTGGGGTAGTTCGGTGAAAGGGCACACCAGACCGCTGACAAAATGAACAGTGTAGCCCCGAGAAGATAGATCGGGCGTTTCCCCCATAGAATGGCGGTCGGAGCCATGATCACGGAGCCCAGGCCCAAGCCCATCATGTACAGGCCTGTAGTGTATGCGACCTGCTGGGTTGTCACGGCATAGTCCTGGGCCACTTGCCCGAAGCCTGCCGCCAGAACCGGGGTCATCCCTCCTCCCATCATACAGTAGAAGCCGAGCGACAGCAGGGCGGCATCTCGTCGCCACTTCGGCCAGTTGAGGGGGTCGTTCAGGGAGTCATCCGGCTGGGGCTCCAGCACAATCCGGCCATCCGGTGTTCTCTTCTTGGGAACTACCGACCGAGAGGACGACCGCGACGGCGGATAAGGCGAGGGCAAGGACGAGGCAGATGTGCGGGCTGGCTGGTGCTTCAACCCCAGAGGTTGATTCCTGTTAGAAGCAAGGAGAAGCACGGTTCCTGGAAGAATTGTCAGCCACGCTGCGGACAGTAGAAGATTGATGGAAGAGCAGCACTACACTTACCGGGAACCTCGTCTGTCTCCTTGTCACTCAGGATGCCCAGCGTCCATTTGGAGCGATTACTCCATTTGAGATCCTCTTCAGATTCAGACTCGCTCCGCATTGACACTCCCAGGAACCTCCTCCATGGAGCTCTTATGGAGCGTTGAGGTTGACTGGGACCGCTGTCTTGCGGGTTACTCTCCTCTTGTTTCGAAGCCATCGTATAAAACTGGGATATACTCCTATGCTGCTTGCACAGAGATGAGTTGGTTAGCAGATGAAGTCCATACACAAGTGGTACCTGTAGTGATTCACCTCCAGTGACACCGTGACAGAAATAGATGGCAAATGTCAACCGAACTCCGGATAGAAACCGTCACCAAGAAGCAGACTTCCAAATCATTCCTTGATTTTCGATAATGTAGTCTGTTAAGTACGGGCGAAGTATCCAGCGAAGCACCCTTATCACCCCTCACCGCGGAGCGGGACAAAGAGGGCGTGCAAGACTGAGCGCAGAGGACATGTTGCAGACGAAAAGAATACGAAGCATCCTGAAGGAAGGAGGAGCAGCGTGCCTCTTTATTATTGCACGCAGAGCGCGGCTAGCAGAGGCAGCGATACAGAGTCGTGATGCATTCCATGGCGACGGGAAGCTTGCTGGAGGCAGCGAGGGGCCCATGTGATAGCCGGGTACATGAGGGTACCTCGCGCAGCGCGTGTTTTTGGGGCGGAGAAAGGTACCCCGGAGTACTGCCTGCCTGCTCAGTATTAGCTCATCTCCACTTGGGTCAGCCACCAAACGCAGTCGGCAGCCATTGATTCCTCGCCCGCCAGCAGGCAGCTCGAAGCGTTCTCTCTGCTTGGTGAACCAAAAGTGCACTACGGCCGCGATTATGATGATCTCCTGCACGGCTTCTTAGCCTGTTTCACTGCGTGCGCCGCTGGCCCCTCGACGCCTGCAAACTGACATTGCGAGTTCAGGCCGTCTCCTCCAGCAGCAACTGGATTGGCTTCGACGTTCAATTTCGCTCTTTGTCTTCTTGGAATTGTGAAACAGCCGCTTCGATTGCAACCACGGTCTGTACAGCTGACCAGCCTGCTGCTTGCCCGATCAAGATAAGCTGTGGTCGCCCCGCTGATCGCTGATCGACTGTCCGCCGCGATAACGCTCTCCCAGCCATTCGCAAACGCCAAGCCCGCCGCGCTGCGAGGCGTGACGACAGCCACATTGCATCATCCATCATCTGACAGCTCCAAAAAGCTGGGGAAGGGCAAGGATCATCTTGGATGTACTCGGGCGTTGTTGGACATTTCTCTTGGCTAACCGTCATCATGCAGGTCGCTGCAATGCCGGAGAAAACAATGAAGTCATTAATAAAGAGAAGCAACACGTCTTTTTCAAGGAGATTATCCTGCTTGACCAAGCCGTCTGTTACTCGTATTACTAGCTCAGGCGAATGATGATCTGCATCGGCGTGCAGTGGGTACAGTACAATCCTACCTACCGTGCTGAGGGTTCCACAGGATCAGTGCGGAGGGGAATTCGTGGAGAATCAAATGGATTTGTCTATACTTCTAAGGATAGTCATCAATCGTTTTTCGACTATGCCCTCTATACCCCAGGAAGGATCGCCTTCGCCACACCAAGCTCTTCGAACGCCTTGATAACTGGGAAAACAACTCGTAGAATCTTCCAGTTCCTGTCTGATGCATGGAGGATCTATCACGTGGATCGTGAGAGAAAACCTGGGGACATACGTCCATAAATCAGCCTGGCCTTTTTCTATTCTTGGCTATATAGACAGAACCGCCAGGAAAGCTGTGTAGGTAACTCGCCCAGCATCGCCACCACATGCATCCAGAGCCCCTTCTTTTTTTTACCTTCGCAGTCGTATTCAATACATTCTATCGACAATTATTTCTCGCTCTCTCGCGTGTCCTCCTTGTTGCATTCTTTACGTCATGACAATATCTTACTCGAAGTTACTATCGTACGTCGTTGAAGATAGACTGCAGAACGAACGACTGAAAAGATGTTTTGTCTCCAGTGATCACTCCATAGATAGATATATCTCAGACATACCATCGTGCAGGAGAGAAATACATGAATAGAGCGATCAATAGATAAACAGATACACAGCCACATAACACAGGAATAAAGGAATAATAAAATAAAATAGTCCAAAGCACCGTTCGCCATAAACTCCATGAGAGTTTCGCATCCGCCACTCCGTACGGACCGCAGTACAACAACTTGAGACCGGAGAGACCAACATCCACCATGTGATAACAACAACATGTACAGTAGCAAGAGTACAGGAGTTCCCAAATACATGGCATTGTAGATCTGTGCCGCAGCGCACACACCCTCTGTGTGGGTTTTTCGTCTTCAGAATCACCACCACTAGACCAGGCCAGACCCATCAACCACAACATGTAGTAGTAGGTAGTATGTAGTAGATACATGATTGAATTGACCACAGCACACAAACACTCATTTGCTTCTTCTCTTTCTCTTTTTCTTGTCGTTGGCTTTCCCCTTTTCCTTGTTTTTTTTTAAAAAAAAGGGAGAATAGAAACATCGCACCAGCAAACCGGTAAAAAAGGAAATACATCTCGTTAGTTGATGAGTGTATCCCGGATGTGGGAGTATAGGTACTCAAGTACCTATCCCATTCGAATGAAGATGAATGGAGGAGTAGAGATGTCTTCCTTCATGACAGTCTTTCCTCTCAGTTTTTTTTTATTTTTTTTATGTATTTTTTTTTCCGTGCTTCCTTTTTTTGCTCGTCCAGATATTTTATTTTTCTTTGTTTGTTCCTTTTCCTTTTTTTTTTTGGACTTGTTTCCCTTTCCCCTTTTTTTTCTTTGCTGTTTAACCTTTTAGTCTCCCCCCCTTGCTGTTTCCTTTTTTTGAGCGCAGACTGCAAAGATTACGGACCACTGCCACGCTCTGGATATTTCCCACCACACCACACCATATGGATACGACACCGACACCCTCAGCAGGCCATGGAACGCCACGTCGGCGAACAAAGAGAGGTCCATCGGAGATAATGAGGGTTCCGTGAGTCGGTCCTTCATCATTGTCCCTTCAATTATAGCTAGGAGATAAGATATGAGATGGCGAGCCGACAAGCGACACGTTGGTTGCCATGCAGCGAGCCGGTGATCGCATCAATCGGATAATCGTTTTGTCCTTTCACTTTCACTGGTGGTGGCGTAGGGATCCGATCGTGTTGTTCGAGATGAACAACTGAAACAACTGGATGGATCTTCCATGAAGGTGGGATGTCTAAGCGGTACGCCACGTTACCGACAGGCTCGATGATCCGGTACGGCCTGCGACCAGGGGAGAAAGCTTCGTTGTGTGTGGTAGAGTATAACCTTCTTCCTCTATTTTTCTTTTTTTTTGGGAGATTTCATATGGAATGTGCGGATGTGTGGTCCGTCATGATGAATGTCTGCATGCCGTGTGTTGCCTTTTTGATACAGCTTCCGCGAGACGTAGCGTGACTTCCGCGAGACTGAGGAGGTGTAACACGGCCACCACGGCTGGGACCAGGTTCAGATCCAGGGAGTCTGTGATCCACGAGATCCATGAACGGGCTGCGATCCATGAGATGCGTCGGGTGTCGAAGCGCCCTGATCATCCTGGGAATCGCGTAGAGGAGCCATATTGACTTGTAAACAGTAAGAGAAGAATGGGTATATGAGTCATGAGGCCTTCAGATATGAAGTCGCTTTGGTCCGTCGAATATATCAACTATGAGATGATTTAATAAAATACGAGTGAGGCACTTTTTTTCGACTCGTCGCGGCGGTGATTGCTGTCGCCTGGTTGAGAAGTGATGAGATGTTCGATCGAGAAGCGAGGAACCCCTGAAGCTTCTCATAAATGTCGGAAGCACCTGCTCGATTGCTGCATGGATTGCCGCATTGTCTGGTTCGACGTGAAGGTACTTTCTCTTCGTCGGTCAGCCTTTGATAACTTGTGAAGGTTTGACTCATCTCGCTCGTTTATTGCTTTCCGTATCCAGCATGCAGAAGCCAATGCGAATCAGGCCATACATATTCTGATCATCGCGCTTGTTGGACCACAAGTCTAGCATATCGCCTTGAAGCTGGGTTTCCGCCAATTTCGAATCCGAACCTGTGTACTTCAAGCGCGTATTTTCCATGAAAATTGCTTTTTTTTCTTTTCAAGGTGTTGTTTTTGAAGTTTGTAAGAGCGACGTAGGCTTTTTTGGCCTCGGGATCGACTCCCTCTCCAAGCCAGGGTCGTTGATGGAAACGTCTTGCGCAATTTCGCGATGTATGACTGCACGCGCGGTACCCGGGATAATTCATCTCGACGATGATGAAAAATCTATCACCAATCTCAAGCCGTATGTAAAAATCTGTCAAGTGCCATTCTTCTCTGCTTGAAATCAGCAGTCTCTGTAGGATTCGCCTGCTCTGTCTGATTGGCCGGTTCACTGCCAACATGTAGCCTTGGAGTTGATAGAAGGCTGCATTCCGTTCAGTTGAAGAATTTTCAAACGACTTGCGCTTATTCTCCATGATTATCACTTTGTGCAACGTGCTATTTCTAATATTTGTCACTATAACATGGGACTTCCTGTCTTGACCAGGATCTGGGCGGCTTTCCCTCTCTACACTGAACTGAGTTTTTTTAGGGAAGTAATGACGAAAGATATTGGTCCAAAGGTGATCAACTTTTTCTTCCAGAGATTCATCGTCGATTTGGTTGATGTATTTTGTAATAGGCGCGCTGTGGATGTACTGCTTTTCAATCTTTTCCAGGTGATTGAGGATTGTGCGGATTGTCAGGTCCTCAGGATCTAAGCCGATAGCTGGTGCTCTGCTGGGCCACGACCAGGAAGGCAATATTGAAGAAGCCACTCTTGAAGAAGCCACTCCTTTGCTGGTAGAAAAGCGAGGAAGGACAACATGAGGGGAGCGGTTTCCGTGCGTAGATCAGAGGTGTTTATGTTCTAGCCTCAGATTTGGATCATCCACGTTCGGTGTGGTTGGGGCTCTCAACACTGTAGACGCGTACGTGGGTCGGAGTGATTGTCCTTAGGCGTAATCTATCCGATCAGTGGCCCCTGTGTCTGTACCACTTGTTTGTTGATCGTTATTTTGTCGTCTGCTGCGTTGACAACTTCTCCAGTAATTCCTTTGGGCCATCGAGGCCATCGACGTGATGGACGGCATAACGATGGCGATGCCATTCCCATTTCCAGCACCTATTGCCCAGACGTTTCATTTGTCCGGTGAAAATATCGGTCGTATCTAGCAATCGTATTGGTGAAGTCCTTGTAGAAGAGGTGTGCCCTGGATTTCCATATTTTCGGAGGAAACATCAGATCACCCCGTATGAAGTTGCAGTTGGCTTCTTAGTTTTTCGTCTGTCAACATATCAATTGTGATATGAGGATGATTGATGAATGAAGTTGTCTTGGCCTGAAAGAGAAGGGTCTAAACAAGGGTGTCGCCGTTGACGCGATACTCTTCAGGCACCTGATCGTAGACCTCCCGGGGGACTTTGACGATGGCATCGCTGCCGTCGCGGTTTTTAACCCAGTATCCAAAATCGACGTCTCGGGCCTCATTCTGAGGGTCGCTTCGGAAAGCCGCAAGCTGCTTCTTGCGGATCCGGTTCTCAACGAGCATCGCCTGTCTGACCCATCGCTTAGGAATGGAAATTTTTCCAGTATTGAAGTTCGCTGACAAAATAAATGCCCCTAAGTCCAGAACCTGACGAGTGATGGTGATCCTTTGTCGAACAATTTGGAAATGAATCCTCGGTTACGTCTTTGGCCGTCCAAAACTTAACACCTGGAGCTTCTGCTGCATCAGGGAGTTCATTGCGCGGGTTGTGAGGAGGCCACTGGAATTGCCGTCCCGGCTGACCTTGGTTGTCTCGTGGATAAGGTAGAACCATAACCACGTGTTCGTCAGTAGCAGGATACGGTATTTTGCCATGTTTCACCTGAGTTGGCCTGTCTGCATTCATCTTGCTCTTGCTCGATTTCGTGGTTCTTGTCTCTCTGCGCGAAGGATTGCAAATTGCGCCTTTGAAGTCGTACATGTTAGGCTGGTTCTCTTGAACCGCTCATCACCACGACTCGTGTTGTAGATTTGATCGGGAGGAACTTGTTTTTCGTAAGCAATGCCGCGATGGCGTAGCCAGTCGGTCAGGAATCTCCTTTCTAAAAACGACCTTCTGCCGATGTCTGATGAAAGCCGTCTGGGAGCGAGTAGAAGGCACCGAAATTGTCTAGGCCGGGGTAGTAGGTAGGGACCAAAACCATCTGGATTCGGAGTCGGTGCGGGATCACTGTATTTTTGATTCCTGCCGGCGAGCTTTGTCACTTTTTGCGAACGCAGAGATCGCAGTTGCTTTGAGATTCTCGTAGTTGTTCAGAATGATCGGGTCTCGTTGTCTCTCGTCTGCCAGCCAACGTAGTGCGGTGCCACGGAACAGGGAGGCGAAGTAAGCTGCTTGCTTCCGTTTGTCTTCGTCGAAAGCGTCGTCTGTCAAGAACTTGATTTCGGAGTAGGTAATGGCTTCCCAGAGCTGGTGTTCCTTGCCGTAGAAGAGGACTTGCTTCGACATTTCTTCGTCTTCCTGTGTGATGGAATAGCAGTCGATTTGGTACTGCTCTGCGTCGCTAGTCGTGCCACTTGTAGTATAATAGTGCGGTGCGCCTTCGTCGTATGCCCGTCTGTTCGCGTCTCCAGGGGCCAATCTTGCCTCGTCTGGAACCCAACTTCCTCGACTATCGTACCCTCGTCTCGAATCTCTTTCACTCAGGGCTTGCTGGCTCTTACTATAAGGTATCCTTGATGAACTCATGAATGGGGATGGAGGCCAAAGAGTCCCGGGATAATCCTCTTTTCATTGAGTTGGCCTCGAGGTTCTTGTCTTCCGTCCGTCCTCCCCCCCCTTTGGATTGCTTTCAACTCTCGGGGGCTGTATTGTCGTAACTGTGCATTATATCGGAACTCTTCTGTGGTCTCGATAGCTACCTCGACGTTCATTGTGGACAGTAGGAGATGGGGGTCAAAGGATAAAACTAAGTCGGCACATGGATCTCGCTCCGATTCAGTGTGTACAGCACGAACAGGCATGCCTGGCTCTGGCTTTGGATCCTCTGGATATGAGTAGGATTGTTGCCTCCCATATCACAGCATTTGGGGACGCAAAGTTGGAAGAGACAACGAGATTTGAAGGGATGTTATTTCCATCGGCTTCTTGCTTTTATTTCAATAATGGAGCGTAGAAGTGAAGAAGCGTCGAATTCATAAGTAAGGCTCCCAGAATCCTCGCAGGGAGCGTCCTGCACTGCTCGATTGGTAGCATGAACACCCGTTTACTAGGCGGCATTCCACAGATAATAAGAACGTGTGCAACTGAGGCTCGGCTTGGCCACTTGCATCGCCTCAGTCAGTAAGAGCAACAATGAAAGAGTTTCCATGTAGGCGCCCCTTTCTCGACTCTTCGTGGTGGCCATTTCCGTCGTCCCAGTTGCGCATAGAAGTTGTGATGTGGGCGGAATCTGCAAGTGAGGCTTCCTTCTCCCATTGCGACATGGAGATGACGACGCGTATGGCCGTGCCAAAACCAATCGCCTTTCCACACAAATCGCTGATTTTCTTTCTGTCGTAAGGCAAAGGCACGAAGAAGATCACTTCTCCTCATAATCCAGGTGATGCCGGACTCTTGATTGACGCCTGTCCGTATAAATAAAAGGGGACATGACTTTTCAGTATCTTCTACCCGAGCATGTTGTATGTTTATTGCTCGTGATTGAAAACGACGAGAGGGTAGTCAATGACTCCGTAACGTTTGAGTCGTCGATGAGTTGGCGCCGCCTTGGGTGATGAACGTCGATGATCACTCGTCTGCTCAGAAGCCACCCATTTCAAGCTTGAGTTTCTCTCAGTATTATCTGGCCCCGACAACAATCTTGCTCCGATAGAGAGGGTGACGCTGGCTTATTTTCGAGGCCCATCTGAGAGGGCTAGCCAGTGTGTATTCCTTCAGCGTGGTGATCGCATCCGCCGCATTTTTCTTTTGCTTCTGGAACCACTCCCTTTCGCTTCGCGCCTTCGGGGTCGCCAGCTGATCCTCGGGATGCGGTCTGACATTTGCTTCCCGTGGAGGAGTTGCCGAGCTGCCGCAATGTGATCATCATTTTCATACACGAGAATTGTGCACCGGAACTGTCGATCTTGGTGCGCGCATTGGAAGGCCAGCGTCGTGCTTTGGGTCGAGGACTGTAGGGGCTCCATGCCTGCCGCGATTTGATCATCGTTCTCGTAGCCGACGATTGCGTATCTAAGGTGTCACTTTTTGCTCGCGAGTTGGAAGGTAAGCATCATGATATTTGATTAATGTGCTTCTGCTTCAGATGGCTTGGCAATGCTGAACGAGCTTCACGTCTGCGGCATGATGGTCATCGTTTTCGTAGCCAAGAATGCGTGGAAGACCTGTCGCTTTTGGTTCGCTTATTCGACGGCCAGTATCATAACATTCGGTCAGCGCGCTTTGGTTCAGATGGCTTGATAGATGCTGGTCTAAGCTCTGGCTCAGTAGCGTAATTCATTTTGGGCACATCAGCGTGTTTGGATTGTCGCCACGATCGGCCATCAAGCTTGCTGGTTGTGTCAGGGCACGTAGACGGATCCAAGGATATAAAGGCGAAGACGACACCAGGTAAATGCTGTGGACGGCCTCAGGATGGCCATGTAGGGGCCGCTGAGGGTCGGCGCCCACGATTGCTGATGACATGCTTCTCCCATCATCATCCGCGATCCGATGGTCAATTTGCTCTGAAGAACAACAGCTTGCCTTTGAATGGCTTGTTGATGGCGAGGATTTTTGTATCCCTTGATGATATTTGAGCAATTGTGCAGAGGATATCAGCTTCGGTTCGAGTCGCTGATATGTCCGTGCATTGTAGTCGGCCTTGTGTGAAATTCCATGCAGTAGCCTGAGCAGGCAATGTGTAAAATCCAAGGCTTTTGGGTATTCCACGATCCATTGGATGCGGATTTTCCAGGCGACATCGAAGATTGAACGTTTTGTTAAGCCTGTCTTGTCGTTCATGCTGGGTGTTGAAGTAATATTGCAGGCGATTTATCTTTTTGTAAGCAGCGGACACCATCGCGAAAGTAAGAGGCTCTCTGCCACTTGAGCCAGGATGTTCCAATCTCAACCCTTGCAGCCAGGGGTTCTAAATTCATTTTGGTCCTGACATGTTATGACGCCGAGAGGCATTGGATTGGCAATGGGAAATTCTTGGATTGTCACACAGGTCGCATGCGTACTCGCGGGGATTGCCCGAGTTGTTGCTAAGATTTTTTGGTAGAGAATATTTCCTGGGCCGTTGAATGATTGAACGTGGTCGCAAAGACAGACGGGTGAGCACGATCTGAATGCCTCCGGTTAACGCCGACTGCGGGCACGGCTTATCCATTTCGATAAGGCGGCGCCAACGCACAATTTGCGAGTTCGATATTGTATAGCATCAAGGCAGGGCGTTGTCGAACCTGTTGTCGGCTGAGATTCCGGACGTTGAGGTATAGCCACCCGCCAGATCCAAGACAGTAACTGCGGGGGTGGCCAAGATAGGTGCTATAATGACCTTGCGAACTTGTTTCGATTGAGCAAGCTCCCATCGCGAGCAGCTGCGGTTCGTTTTTGGTTCATCAACCACATCAAGGGAGAGGACCGAGATTGCAATAAAGGCCGAGAAGCAACATGCCGGCTGAAGATAATCGTTCGGCTCCTGCCATGACGGGTAGGGAGGCAGAGGCACGACGTGGATCTTGACAACGGTATCATAATGTTGAACATCCATTTCACAAGGGACAGCGCAGTTGAGATACTGTAATGGCTGCGGCCCACGAAAGAACAATGGCGACGGGTGTGTCATTCAGAGAGACATGTCTCCCAGAGTCATGGTGTTTTGATCGACAATCTCATCAACCGTCGCCTTCGTAAAGTTTAATGCCAAAGATGTCTCTTGGATCCAGGAAGCAACACCGTTGTGATGCATATTCTAAGTGGAACATGCGACGGACGTTGATGAAAAAAGTTGAACCAAAGAGCGAGTCGCGGAGGTTTCTTTCATTTTCGTGCTTTGGGAGTGGTACAAGATGCTTTGGTCTCTTCTTTGGACGGATCGTCTCGAATAGTTGGAGAGTGATCGCCATGTTGCCGGTAGGAAGCGAATGGTGGATTCGGGGATGAACATTGAGTGTTCCTTCTCCCCGTGCCGAGTCTCCGCAATCAAACGCCAGGACAGTAAGCGTTAATATGCGTACTGCATGTATCCTTCGTCACAAATAACTCGAAGTTGTTGTTGACGATGTCAAGCACGGCAGCAGGCACCATTGCTGATGCATCTCTAAGCGGGTCTCTTGTGGACGGAGACTGGCACATGACAGTCATTTCAGTCATCGATATTCGATGAAGAACACGTTCAGCTTTGAATCTTTGATGGCCTAGCTTTTGTAGTTGACAACGTGTCAGGGCTGCTCGAGCGGATTTGGCTCAAAGTAGTGGGTGCCGATAATTTCATTCATTGTGGGATGTCGAGTCCCTCATCCATCCCTGGTGCTAGAACTGGATTTTCAGCTTCCATGTTCTGCTCAATGACATCCCATATCAACTCGGACGCACGTAGGCTCCCACACCGGCATTGACAGGGTTGAGATAGGTGGACATGAACTGCCCTTTCCATACGCCGGATATGGCATTTGGCGGCAGCCCCATGCCGATTGATGTCCTTCACGACGGCGTGGAAGTCTGTTCGGAATGTTAGATCACAGAAACAAGAGGCCACGAGATGATGAGGATTGGGTTCTTACACATTTTGGCGGCGTGCTAATGTCGCCGCAACGTATGCCTTGGATGCTGTTCTTGATTCACGACAGACTCTCTGTCGACGTTGGCGATGACGACTCTCTTCTCCCGTATTTTCAAAATAAAATAAAGAAAAGAGAGCTTCAGAAATGCTAATTCGTGGAAGGCGTGACATACGGCCCTTTCTTCTTGTTCCTCTTGTCCTTTGGTTCCCCTTGATCTTTCCCTGGAAGGCGAGAGCGCAGGGCACTAGGCCGAAGAACATGCCGATAATCGGAAGATTTCCATCTTCAAGGGATGGTGGACGAAGATGTATCTCGTGTTCGAGATGTCTCCATCAAGAGTATCTCCGAACCGAAAGGAGGAGGAAGCGGAATGGTTGCGTTCCCGCAAGCCTCGGAGATAAAGGAGGAAGAGGAGATACAGACGAAGATAAGAGGTCGAAAGTTGAAGAGCTTGATCCAGGGTTTGATGTAAAAAAGAAAAAGAGAAAGAGTAAGAGACAAGAAGAGAGGGAGGGATGTATAAGGGATGTATAGCTTGGAGCTGAAGAAGAACTGCGAGGACGTGAACCAGGGAAGGCAAAGTCCATGGAAAGGAAGAAGCAGAGGATATACTATAGAAGTATAAGAGTGTGTATAGTAGTAACATCCTTTGCACAGGGAGGAGATATAATAATATAAGAATGTATGAGAAGTTGGTGATGTGAGAAGGAAGAAGGGGAAAAAAACGCGGCTGAGGTGGGCGAGAGGGTAATATTTATAACCCTCCCAGCTCGCTTAGAGGCACCGCAGACCACCATCGCTTAGGAACGAAGCGTGAATGAAACAGGTCGCTTAGCAACAAGGCGTGAATGTTGTGGCATCGCTGATAGGCAGATCAGCCTTGATTCCTAGCTGATGGCAGCAAATACAGTGACGACGCAGGTGTAGATTGACGAACCAGATACAGAACAGCGATGCAGATACTAGGTACAGAGTGAAGACTCAGGTATACAGTGACAGAGACTGCCACAGTCAGCCAATGACCGACCAGGACCAGAGCAGAGACGTGAATAATGAACGGCATCAGCCAGAAGGGAAACTGTAGAAGAGATGATTTCCGCATCTAATGCATGCAGAGCAGTGACGGGCGTACAGATGTGGCGGCCGCTAGAGCTGAACAGTGACGACCTGGATATCGATTAGTGACGATGGTGCGGTTAGTTTGACCTACTATATTCACGTTTTATGGACAGGTGGCGCCACCTGCTATGCAGTGACGACTTGGTTAGTGACGACCTGGTTCGCAGTGACGACCAAGCGGTAGGCAGGGAGACACAGAACTGTGCTAGACTGGAGGTGGTGATCGGCCTGTGGCCATGAATATTGGAAAAGGGCCTTTATCACCTCATAAAGTTGCAACTCATGGAACTGGAGATTAGGGCTGGATAGAGCTGTTGGGCCGGTCCATCATTCTTTCTGCTGTGTACAGCCTTAGTAGTACACCATCTAGAGAAAATCAGATACAAATTTTTTCCTGAACTCTTCGAATCGGAAGGAAAAAATCTTTCAGCAGATAAGGATATCATTTCCGTCGACTTCAGGACTCTCAAATTACAAGCGGTCGAGTCTTGCACGAGCAGACCCAGTAGTTCTGTGAGGGACTGATAGCTACAGGAAGAGCGATTCTGACCCGATGGCACGTAGTTTCTCGAGTTGTATGTGATAATATATTGTACTGACCTAAGCACACAAGACCGCTGAAGGGATAGAGGAAACCTATTTGCCCTGCTTCCGGTGCAACCTAAGGTCTTGGTAAGCCTCCATAGGGTTTCCATCCCAAGAATCCAACAGGAAAGCAGGAACCGACGACATCGAACGAAGGAAGAATATTTGCAGGAGAGCAGGAACGGATTTAGGACAAGATAAACCCCTTGTGAGCTGCAGACAGCTACCACGGCTAAGTAATGAGATAGATACAAAGCCGCTACCTTCGAGCGAACACTAGACGAGTAGAGGCCCTTGGAGAGCTGGAAAACGAGCGTGGCAGAAATAAGCTTCTTAGCCCATCTTTGATCCGAAGAAAGTCGATATCAATACTCTGCGCCTGCAGGACCGAGGCTACTCGACGGATTCCAAGTTTCCAACCATGGAAATGCGAAATACCAATATCAGTTGACAGGACGAGTGGAGCAGTGATCTGCCCAGCCAGTGCTAAAATTAGCTGCAATCCAACAGACAAACTGGGGAGGCACGTGCTCGCCTGGGGAGATGACAGCTGAGAAGCAAGGACCAAAGTCAACATCCAATGACCAGTCTGGCGGCACCTGCAAAGAATGCCAGCCTGCAATAATGCCCGAATCAGGCAAATCTGGGGTTCTGCACCAGCGATCGAGTCTGGATTTATTCCCGCTTGCGGACCTGCGTCGGCGGGAGTCACGTGAGCAGCATCAACGTGTCCCGAGCCCCTTGCACGAACGCTGTTGCACTGCAAGGCTGTCTCTCCTGCTCAAACCGCATTTCCCCAGCATTCCTCGTTCGCAATTGATTGCTTCTTCTTCGTGCGTTTTCTATGCGGCCTGCTTAATCTTAATTCTTTTGTTCTTCCGCCTTCCCTTTCATTCCTCGCTCCCTTTGACCCTCCGCAAAACTCGGTCGGGTCCGCGTCCTGAATTCGACTCCTTGTACAACTATAATCTGCGATGAAGATCCGTCGTCTTTCTCCAGCACTTGCGCTTTTGCTCCTGACAGCCGTGTCGACGACTCTGGCTGAGTCCTCCAGTGACAGCACACCGACCTTAACCCAACGGGATGCAAGCGTCGCCGATGCTGTACGGCCGGAATCCAATCTTCTTGCCTCTCCAAAAGCCGCTCCCAAAGGGACGCTGGACGCCCCTGTAGACGGCAAGGATGGCAAACCCCACGCTGGTCCGTGGGTAGAAACCAGCGCCGAAAGAGACCGCAAGAAGGAGAAGGCGGACGGCAAGGCAGTTGCCGACAAGTTGGATACTCACGATCTGAGTGTCGAACACATTGGACCGGATGGAAAACCCATGCCGCATTCGAATGACGGGGTCATGGACGATCCGCACCGAGTAGGACCGAAGGAAGGCACTCGCGGAACCGAGGGAGGCGTGTCGGAGAAGAGCAAGGAGAGCAAGTTCGCTACAGAGAAGGTGCCCGAGACGCCCAAAGAGGTGCCTCCATTGCCGCACAGTGAACAGGAGAAGATCCCCAATCTCGACGACAAGGACTTGCCAGAGACGAAGGCTCTAGAGGACGGGGAGAAAGTGCTCGAGGTGCGACTGGCATTGGATGGCTACAATTGACACTGATGCTGACATTTTTTGCTCCTCCAGAAACCAGCCGATCTACCGGAGAAGCCTCACGACATCCCGCCCCCGAAATCACCAGCTCCCGTGAGTAGCGATCCACTCAAACTGAAGTCTCCCTCCACCGGTGGATCGTCGAGCGGTTCCTCCAGCGGCTCCTCGAGCAGCTCCAAAACAGGAGCTGTTTCCGAAGGAAAAGTCATCAGCCCGATTCACTCCCTCTTCCTCTCCCTGACCATGATCGTCTTCTCCGAGATCGGTGATAAAACGTTCCTCGTGGCGGCTCTGATGGCGATGCGCCATCCCCGCCTCGTCGTTTTTTCGTCTGCATTTTCGGCCCTGGTGGCGATGACCGTGCTCTCCGCTGTTCTCGGGCATGCCGTTCCGACGCTCATTCCCAAGTCCTTTACGAAGCTCCTCGCTGCGGGATTGTTCTTTGTTTTCGGTGCCAAGATGTTCCGAGAAGGTCGCGCCATGTCGCCTGATGAAGGCGTTAGTGAGGAGATGAAGGAGGTCGAAATGGAGCTGGAAGAGAAGGAGCACCAACAGAGGCGGATGAGCCGGCGTCGGTCGTCGATCAGTCCGTACGCGTTGGAGGCAGGCCGCGCAGGCCGCAAGGGGCGTTCAACCAACCGTCTACCTTCGCCGCCGGAGAGCATCTCCTCCTCGTCATCTCGTGAAGTTTCACCCGTCCGCAGCTCGACGTGGCAGAATATCCTCGTGGGAGTCAACAATCTGTGCTCTCTGCTGTTGAGCCCTGCGTGGGTGCAGACGTTTGTCATGACGTTTCTGGGCGAATGGGGCGACCGGAGCCAGATCGCGACGATCGCCATGGCCGCCGGACAGGATTACTGGTGGGTCACCGTCGGAGCAATCACGGGGCATGGCCTGTGTACGGCCGCAGCAGTTATTGGGGGGAGGGCGATTGCGGGGAGAGTTAGTCTTCGAGCTGGTATGTACCCTTAACTGGATGAAATTTTTAAATGGGATACTGACATGACGCAGTGACGTTGGGCGGCGCAGTTGCGTTCTTCATTTTTGGCATCCTTTACTTGATCGAGGCAATATATTAGCTGAGCGATCGGTTTCGCACGGTCGCAACTAGTCATTTTGTTCCTTTCCCTTAAAGCTATAATAAAAAATCCTTAGATATCCCCGCCGCTGCGGACGCGAGTGGCGCTTTTTTCGCTTTTCACTTTTTTTCACTTTTCACCTTTGATACCGTACGTATTGACATGTGCGACTTTGATTCCTTACTTTTTTTTTCTATTAATCTTGCAATGTCTTGGGTTCAGCCGTTGATTGATTAGACTCGGCGCTTGGGGACCGGGGGTCTAATAGGGGCTATCTATGTAATACTAACCTAACTATCAGCTAATAGAGAGAGAGGATGGGATTGGCTTTTTTCCACTCTGTGAGAGATGTACTGTACTGTACTGTACAAGAGGGAGATGATGACTTGGTAGCGGGAATGACTGGCGTTTATCGTGCTAGAAAGAGAAAATGAACATTCTGTTGGAGTGCTGTCATATGGTGTTTTATACTTTTCTATGGGAATTGTAAGAGAGAGTTGCAGCGAGACCATCCATCGTCATCTAATTGCTTTGTATTGCGACCTGACTCGATATTCGAGTCGAGTTACGATAAATTTTTTCCGGGAGGTAAATTCAAAGTGAAAATGGAGGGGAAAAAAAAGAAAAGAGAAAGTAGCTTGTGCAAGACAGCTTTAAGATTAATTCTGGCTTCGTTTGTTATGGAGATTGTGGTCAGCATTATATATTTATTTGTTTAAGGTCCCTGCGATGGAAGTCATGTCCAACATACTCGTTGAGTAACAATTAAAAATCCTTCTCCACCTTAATAAATAACGATCAATGCGAGTGATCAACAATCGATTAAAATTAATTAATTAATTAATTCCATTCAAGATCGTGAAATTCGTGATGCCTTGTTTCTGAATGGATTTTCGTCTGCGTCCGCCTGTCGATAGCCATCATCAGTCCACAACATGCATCAACTAACTGTTACGCGCTGGGTCCAACCGTAGTCGTCGATACTTAGCAATGGTGGTTAGGGAAGGATCAAGGAGTCTTCCTGACTCTATGTCGTTCACGAGCACGCGACGGTCTGACTGACCCGGGTCTCCTCTCCTTGAGACAACGGCCTACCTGGCGAAGGGCTCTTCCTCGAACGACCTCTCTCGATATAGTGGGGTCTCACAGGGACACACACAACAAGTAGGAGCTCTCCAAAATAAGAATAACAACAACGACTAGGTCAGAGGCAACGCCTACTAGAGCTATACCGAAGTATACCACTAGTAGTAAGAAGTCTTACTGACCCCCAAAGTAAGTATCTTAGTAACAATGATCTTAATGAATTGAAATTGAGCGCGAGTAAAGAAAGAACTAGATACATGACCAGAATCCTTCTTCCTTTTATAACCTTGTCATCATACCTTCTCATCATACCTTCCATTTGGTATACCCCTTTGGTAGATCATACCATCATACCAGTCCGTGCTTCTCGGTATTCCGGTATACTTGTCACGTGATCTTGTGCTTGCCCTGTTGCTGCCTTGCAGGGTTTCTGTTTCATTGCATTGCTGTGTTGGACAGCGTTATCTCCTGTTGGTTCATAACACTAACTCGATCTCAAAAAAAGCAGGAAAATAGAAAACGTCAGAAACTACCTTCCTGCAATATCTTACGTTTGACTTTATATAACTAACCCTAATTTCTAACCCTAAGAAGCAAAATCCCACGCGAAACAACGCAAATTCGCCGATCGCACACAAAAGTAATACGACTTAATCAGGGTGATGAATATCTGATATCTTCCTGCAATTTTTCAGACGTTAATTCCTTCTCGTTGGGTTGACAGAATTAACCCTACGTACACCTCTAACCCTGCGATCTAACCCTAACCCTTAACCCTAACCTTAACCCTACTCCTAACCCGAACCTTTTCAACCCACAAAACTAACCCTAACCCATAACCCTTGGTGCCTGAGGCATCAACGCGCCAAGAGCCCGGCTTTGACCCTGCGTAACTGTCCTAACGCTACCTTCGCCCTTTCGCCCCTTCCCACCCTTTTGTTGTTGCTAGGGGCTAATCCTGTTGATCCATCCCAAACAAAACAAAACAAACGCTCACTAGCCCATCGAATCCATCCATCATCATCCGTCTACCTTTGGCAATCAAATGGGCCCAAGGCTAAATCCACACTGAACGTCTTTTTCGTCATCGACATGGCGTTCGTCAACCCCCTCGACAAGTACCGGCTCAGCTCGTCGCCACCCCAACAGCCCCGACCGCCAAGCACCACGCGCAGCGCCCGCCCTGCCGCGTATCCCCAGTCACTGTCGCCCGCGTCGTGGGAGTATCACAAGGCGGCCACCACGACGCCCGTGCAGCGCCAGCAGCGACAGCGGCGTCCACGGCAGACTTCGCAGTCGGTCAGTCCGTCCAGACGACGCGTCACCAGGAGCCAGAGTCGTCAGCTCGAAGCGAGTCGGGGCGATGATGCGGAGAGGTTGGCCGGCGCCGCGAGGCGTGGTAAGGCGAAGGCAAAACAGAACACAGGTCAGTATTGAGATGGATTGATTTGATGTTCATGATTATGATTATTGTCATCCTCTCTCTTCAAGCACTCTCAATTTACGGTGCACTGTTTGCTCTGATATCTCTTCTGTGAATTGTTTATCGAGTCTGATTGTACCATTCATGACGCCTCATGAAAGTAGTTTTTCTTTTCTTTTCTAACTGGATCATTTGAATGTCAATCTCATTATTATCTTTATCATTGCTTGGATCGTCTGCTCACATCCACAGATTTGGCCGCCGTAATCGAAGAACCCCCATCTGCCAGCCAGTCACATGCTCGTGACACCATTCCAGAGTCGCCAGAAGAGCATAACATCTCAGGAACCACCATTCTTCCAGCCGAGTCAGAGCCAGATACAGGCGATCTGGACCCCCTCATGATGATTGAGGCGCTGCCGGATCTGCAGCGTGCTGCATCCGCTGTGCTGGAGTTTTTCGCGCCAAATTTGACGTCACCAGGCAGCATCATTGACCTGGCAAAGCGCCTTCAGGATCCGAAGAGCACTCAGAGCAGGCGGCTGGAGCGTTTGCGATCCAACTTCTCGACCGAGACGAAATACTTTGGCAACCAGACGTATATAGAAGTCGAGCAGGTCGCTCGCGCCTTGCCGTCGGTTGAAATACCTCCCGCGCCAGGATCATCGCAGGCGAGGTCCTGGCAGGCAGACGGCATCTTGTTCAAATCAAATTGCGCCCGCCTTGCGCTTGAAGTCCTCACTCGCCCTTCGTTTTCAGCCTCCGTGGAGAGCGCAATTTACGACCTGGAGGGGAAATTCCCTTCTCCGTTCCTCAATGCGCTCGTCAGAGAAAGCGAAATCAACACCGCCGGGAAGAGCAGTCTTCGACGGGCGACGTTCGACCTGGCACTGGATATCAGGACGCAATTCTTGAAAGTTAATCTGGAAACGCATAAGAACGACGACAACTTCAGTCCGAATGCCATTCTGAACCATTCATTCTTCAATGAAATTCTTGAAACGCAGGAAGATGTCGACCAGCCTCCCCTCCGAGGGTTCAATCTGTCAATGTTCCAGGATGAGGATGGAAATCTGCCTTCGCGCTATGAAGACGACGTGCTGGACCGCGTCAGCGACATCCGCAAGTTTTTCAGAGACGATGAGGTAGATTTCGAAGGCTTGGAAGCGACCTTTCCGTGGGAGGGGTTTCTCTACAGCGTGGGTAAATGGATCCGGATGAGAGATGAGGAGGTCAACCGACAGTTGAGCCGGCAGCCTGCTGCAGACGACATGCGTGATCAGCTCGAGGAAGCGGTCAACCGTCGCAGCAGTCTTGATCAAGAGGCGGCACGCGAAAAAGCAAAGGCAGTTGAGACTACGGCGGTTGACTCTACAGCAGCCGACTCTACAAGCGTGCGACCTACAGTGGAAGCTCCAGCTATGGAGCCAGTAAACCAGCCGCGACGGGAGTTGCTGCCAGCAGCCGAGATCAGAGAGAGGAGGGCTTCTTCAAGAAGGTAAGAATGCGTCGAGGATTTGATGTCATGTTAGTAGGTTCTGACTGTCCAGTTCCTTTCTGAACGCCGCTGCAATCCGACATCTTTTCGAACGCGAGGAACGGTCAAAGTCTGCGCAGAGAACACCAGAGCCGCGCACACGGCGGTCCGACTTTGCTGGGTTCATTTCGCGACATGCAGCAGGGGAGCCAAGTGCCAGCGCGGCTGGCTGGACGAGGCCTGCCTCGGAAGCGCCGCGAGTCGAGGCTCGAGAGAGAGAAATACCGGCGTCGCCGGAAGCGGACGTCTTCGCTGACCCGGACAAGACGATTGTGGCCGATTCGCAGTGGGAAGATGCCGACGGCAATGCTCGTGCGGATCGGGGGGAAGCGCGCAGACCTGATTTGACTGTCCCGGAAAGGCGTGAGGTGGAAGCGCCCCTGCCAGGACCATCTTCGGCGGAGGTCTTGGCCGTGATTCAGCGGCACAAGGAGGCTACCAAAGCGAAACCGCGACATTTGTTTATTGACCGGCAAGAAAATGCCACGAGAGTGTCTCCGATCTCGGAGAATTCGCTGGTGCCTGAGACGGTGAATCGGAAGCGAAAGCGCGTGGAGGTGCCGGAAGAAGAATCTGACGAGGAAGCGTTTACTCAAGACGAGCGTCGTGTCGACATTGTACTGAAGCGGGCTCAGAAACCGCAGCAGAAGAAGCCAAGATTGGAGGACACACAAACGGACGACGAGGAGCCGGGGGAGCAGCTTCGGAGTGAACTGGCTTCGTCGGCAGCTCCGACTCCTCACCGGGAACATGCCTATATGGCTGGCGGTGCTGCGCGGGTGTCATCTCCCACTCCGGCAGCAGCAGCACCGGCAGCGGCAGCACCGGCGCCTGTCCTGCAGGCACCACGACCATCGGCAGTGTCGAACGTGGCGATGCCGCAATCCCGACGACGGTGGTCGCTGGAAGAGAACGAGCGACTGATCTACTTGGTGGGGAAATATGGGACGTCGTGGGCGGAAATCAAACGGCGGGACGAGCTGTGGCCTGAGAACAGGGGAGGGCCACGCCTGACGGATCGCGATCAGACGCAGCTGAAGGACCGGGCACGGAATATTGTGATCGAATATTACAGGTGAGTACCGTCTAGGGTTGTGAGTAAGCGCCTGCTCATCGTGATGTTAGGAGCGGGCAGATACCGCCGAAGAACTTTGAGCTGGTGACGATCAAGAAGAGCGACAGGGACAAGCTGCAGAGGATGGGCATTAAGATTCTGAGTGCGGAGGAGATTGCTAAGTTGAGGGATCGCCGAAGACAGGGTGATCGCACACAAGTTGGGTAGATTGTGCTTCTGGATTTGATGCAACTGTATTTGCTAGCTGTGCTGCTGCTGCTGCTGCTGTTGCTGCTGCTTGATTAAGATACCCTTTTGCGTGTTCCTACGGTGTTCAATAGGAAGGAATTGGCTATTCTCGATGGATTGTTGGTTGGTTGATTGATTGCGATAAAAGTGTAATATGGTTAGGTTGTATTCAGGTAATTATTTATATATAAGTCATATTAACAGAGATTCTACCGGGTCCTAGTTCCACATTCAATGACCGTACTGTATGATATATATCAAGCCGATACCTATCTACCATAAGATCGATCATCTGCACGTTACTGCCATCTTATTCAATTCATCACGACCAACGTCACCAATCTTCTTTCCTTTTCCTTGTATAGTATCGTAAGTAGTATATATACTATAGTAGAGAAGAGATATAGCCTAATCACCACCAACCCAGACAGACAGACTCCATTTTCAAGTCATTCCCCTCCAAGCCATTCTTTACTTCTTACTTACTTACTTCCATCCTCCGACTCCGTCGTCTTCTTATTCTTCTTCAACAACTCAACCAACCTCCCCGCAACCAACTCCCCCATAAGATCATACCCTTCATCCGTCAAATGCAATCCATCATCCCAGATCCTCTCCCTCTCGTTCTCAGAGAGGGAATGATACGGCAATGCGGAGTGGAGATCGAATGTGTAGCTGACAAACACCCACATTAGCAGAGCTTAAATACTGAGGGTTAGGGTAATGCTGAGGGTGGGGGATAGTACAATCTCTCCGCCCTATGAGCCAAAATCTTCGCATTCAATTCGTCCCGGCGACGGGTGAGCCGGTCGCTGATGGCGGAGCATTCGGGGATTGTTAGTGCGAGGACGTTTGTTCTGTTGTTGCTTGTCGAGGAGGTGAGGGCAGTGGACCAGGCTTGTTGCAGGGCGGCGAAGATTTGGCTGGGGGAGAAGGTGCCGTAGGCGAGGTCGCTATAGCAAACATCGTAAGAGAGTGAATATAGATTGCAAGAAGGCTAAGTAGGGGATAAGAATTAAGAATACATACTTCGTCCCCCCAAGAACAATAACCCAGTCATAAGCCGTCTTGCTGCCTGCAGTAAGGATACACAATCAGTCAGTCTGTCTGTCGCACATAAACACCCTATCCATAATATATTTATTGTAGGATAGGGAGATATACACCTCCCCTCCATCCTCCCCAAAAACCTCCCCGGAGGCGAAACGGCCAAGTCACCCGGAAGACCCTCGACATCGATGACGATGTCCGTGTTTGGCGGAAGCAACTCTTCTTCTGTAATGCTTTGTTGGAGTCGCTCTTTCAGTTTGATTGCGTAGGGGTGGTATTCGAGGCCGTAGTGCCAGTATCCTGCTGTGAGAGAGTTGCCGAAGCAGAGGATGCGGAGGGTGTTGGTATTATTATTATTATTGTTATTTGGCATTGTTGGATGGATGGGCTTATGTTGTATGTATAGGGAGGGAGGGGTGCTGTGCATGTATATGCTGTGCTGTATGTATAGGATAGGGGAATAAAAATCTATAGAAGGGTTGATTTTTTTGATTCCGAGATGAGGATTCTTAATATTTAATGTTTGTTGGTTGACAATGTCTGTTGAAGATTATCAATTTATATTAATCGATAAATAATTAATATATTATTATTAGAAGGTTGCACCCAATATAGCTAATATTAGGCAGCAGTCTAATTAAATCAACAAGGTTAGTTTCAAGGTTAGTTTCCTTTCTTCGTTCTTCATGCATCGTGATTCGTGAAACCAATATTATCCGTAGAACTGTACGGAGTACTCCGTACTTAGTATGGATGTATGTGTGGACTAGGAGGAGTTGGTACCTAAGGCATCTATCTACCTACCTACCTACTTGTTTATTTTGTACAATACCTGGACAGTGGATTATATCTATCTACTTGATACAAAGGATGTATCTGATATCTATTAATTAGATGTAGATCTGGTTATCTGACAAGTGTATTTGTATACGTATTTGGGTCAACTTACCTATGTACTCCGTACCTATGTACTGTACATACATGTGTAGTGCTGGTAGGTATGAAATTTGAACAGTAATGAATAAATAAACACTGCTGAATGGACCCAAAAGAAAAAGTAAAAATAAACAAAATATTTTCCTTTTTTTTTAAAAAAAATTTAAGAGTAAAAAAAGGAGGCTTCTACCCTGTCTACTTAGCCGTGTTCATCGACTTCTACTCAAACCGCTCGCGTTCTGGCCAATCTACAGCATAAGTATACTATTCTCTTCCATTTCATGCCGAATCCTAGTAATAATTTCGTACTGTACATACCTAACCACCCATCAACTAGTTCAATTGCCTTTACCTGTATCCTCTGCCATGTCGGTATATCTACCGCTGGATGCTTTATATAGCGATTCCGCACAGCGGAATGATGCAGACGTGACATGTCTGATTCTTGCAACCGTTGATATTGATTTCTTGTTCAGCTACGTATCACAACGATAGCCATTGCTGCAGCCACAGCCATCAGCGAGGCACTCACTTCCCTACTCGCCGCGATACTGGCGTGTGTCGACGACGCAGCCGCAGCAACCGCGCTGGACGGGGATGGCGACGAGGATGGAGACGCTTTTGCGACAGCCCTCGACGTGGCGATAGCTGCAGGCACAGAACTGGCGACAACAGGCGTGCTCGACGGCACGCCCAGTGCCGAGACGGATCCGTCGCCGTCGACAATGATGCCTCCCAGCAGGGTGGTTGCGGTGGGCGTGTGCGGGGGCGCCGTCAGAGTTCCGGACATGAAGAGCAAGTCTTCTTGAGGGGAGGAGAGAACGGTGTATGCGTTGGTGCCGCCGCCTGTATCAACAAATACACCATGTTACTTACTGTAGTTACTAGGCGGATAGGGATGATACTCACATATATCGGTCGGATAGCCCGCGCAGAGTGTATTGCACTCGG